>NW_026592510.1:19050972-19055919 GCF_907164565.1 Psammomys obesus | reverse complement strand
AGGAAGGAAGGAAGGAAGGAAGGAAGGAAGGAAGGAAGGAAGGAAGGGAAAAAAGTAATCAGAATTACCAAGTGAAAACAGGTCAAGAAATTTTATAGAAGAATATATTTAGAAAAAAGATGTTCCATTCTTTAACTTTTTTCTCTTTGAGTAAATTATAATAAGTGAGTTATTAAATGCTGAAATTAATGTCATTCTTTTTAAAAAAAGATATAAAAATTTAAATAAATTGCAGTTCAACCTGTTTCAGACAGCATCTTGTAGGCAAAAAAAAAAGTATTATGTTACAGTTGATAAAGAATTTTACTTGATCTGCATGGAACAAGCATTTTGAACTTATTTAACAACTGCAAGTACCAAAGGCTTATGTAAAGAAAATACATCTGGGGAACAAGGACTATTTCTAACAGGAACTCAATGACTGGCTCTTTGACCTCCCCCGCCCCCAAGGGAGGAGCAGTCCTGTTAGGCCACAGAGAAGGACTTTGCAGCCAGTCCTAAAGATACCTGATAAAACAGGAGCAGATGAATGGGGAGAAGGTCCCCCCCCATCAGTGGACTTGGCAAGGGGCACGGTGGAGATGAGGGAGGGAGGGTGGGATTGGGAGGGAATGAGGGAGCCGGATACAGCTGGGATACAGAGTTAATAAAATGTAACTGATAAGAAAAAAATAAAATTAAAAAAATAAATGAATAGAGTAGCAGACATGGCAAAGAAAAATAAAATTATATTCCCCCCCCCCAAAAAAATACATTTGGTCCCAGGGGTTAAGAACACTTCGTGCTCCTCCAGACGACACAGGCTTAATGCCCAGGACACACACAGTGACTCAGATCCATTTGGCCAAAAGGGATCATCAGATCCCTCTGAGAACATCAGGCATTCACACTACTCAGATAAACATGCAAGAGAATCACTCAAACACATATAAATAAATAAAAAATAAACAAACAAATAAATAAATGTTGAATGTATACTTGAAATAGTGTGATAGAGACAATATGGGCCACAGTTTAAAAGTTGACTCAACCAAAAAACTGTATATTTAGTTGGCCTTTCCTCAGAGCCAAGGTTTTAGAAATGATTCAATTCAGTTTTGCTCCATTGGATTTAATGGAAAAATTCATAGCATTATTGTTAGGAATTCAGGTCATACTTCCACACTCTCAGCCACTCCACTATTACGGACACTCCTCTACACATTTAATTTATTTCCTTTCTTCTTTTCTGCTTAGGTAGGAAAGAGAGAAACAAGCGGTCACACTGAATGGAAGCAATAGAATGTGCTCCCCATTTTCAAAGACTTTGTCCACTCTCCCTCGGAAGAATTTGCCTGTGCACCTACTGTGTGACAAGTATTATGACAAATGGGACCAAAAGGTAGTGAACAAAAAAAAAAAAAATTTCCTGCCTTCAGGCAGTTTTCTTTCTAGTGGAGTATGGTTAAATAAATAGATCATAGCATAGATTTTTAAGCCACTATAAAATGCAAAGGCAAATAATATGAGGAGATAAAAAGTGATTATGGAGGAAGGACAATTTTAGGAATGCAGGAAGGGAAAGACTCCTTGGTCAGATCAGATGTTTTAAAGAATATCAAATAACAAGGAATTGGCTGCATGAGGAGCTCAAGGAGAAGTTAATAGGCTATGTGATCATGTAAAGCAAAAACATCAGAATGATGATCTCTTTGCCTGTATTTGTCCATATCTCATCCATACACCATAGATGCTTATGTGATCTCCCCAATCCCTGTGAGACATACCGATACTCCACTTGGCCTCTAGCAGATAAACCACAAAGGGAAAAGGTGATACCGACATCATGGAAACATATTTCCAGATGTTGTTTAACCAGTTCAGAACTCCAAAGAAACCAGAAAAAGTTCTTGAAGGGAAACATGAGTTCAAGGCAAACACATGCCCCATTGCACTTTCCCCTATGATATGGCCATAGTCACCTCAGCGATTAAGCAAGGACCTCTCTGTGGTCCAAGGCAAGGGATCATCTTGCAGATCTAGGGGCGCTCTTGTGATATTAGTCAAGATGAGCTACTTTCGAAGGAAAAGAGATTTTTGACGCATCTTTCATCCTCTCAAACTTGCAGCGAAAACTATAGGTTCCATGATATCTAAACATACAGATGCTGTAAAAATAATCCCCAGGACAGGAGGCATGTTGGTATGAAACACTCCACCATGAGGCATAGCTGCAATGCATAAGAACAGGCGTGGACATAGAAATGCAAGGACACAATTACCACTTCTGTAACTCCACGTGGAGAAAAAACTTGGCATCTCTAGGGAATCCACCTCTAAGCATCCAGTATGTGTAATGTGCACTCTTTTTTTTATTTTTTTTAACTTTTATTAATTACACTTTATTCATTTTGTATCCCCCCATAAGCCCCTCCCTCCTCCCCTCCCGGACCCACCCTCCTTTCTGCATGCATGCCCCTCCCCATGTCCACTGATTGGGGAGATCCTCCTCTCCTTCTTTCTGATCTTAGTCTATCAGTGCTCATCAGAAGTGGCTGCATTGTCAGGGTTCTAGGTTATCTCCATGAATAGTCCTTGGTTGGAGTATGAGTCTCTGGAAAGTTCCCTGTGTTCAAATTTTCTTGTTCTGTTGCTCTCCTTGTGGAATTCCTGTCCTCTCCAGCTCTTACTATTTCCCACTTCTTACATAAGCAACACGAGGCGTTCTGCAAGCAGAGAAAAAATGATGGGGACATCAACCCAGTGCTTGGTGCGGTGCCACTAACCACTAGTTTGGTTACTTTGGAGGACAGAAAAATCACAGAAATTCTTGTAATTTATACCTGCATTTGGAAAAATGGTATTATTGTCAAGTGGGTCCAAGAACAAACTGCTCCACAAACAGGTTCCTATAGTACTTGACAGTTTCCATTTTAATTGCATGGTTTATTTGCTTTTAGAGAAATTGGGTATTAGTATGCATAGTGCCAAAGGCAATGGTTGGCAATAAGCTCTCAAGTACAGATGTGTATCGACAGATATTGTTATATTGAAATATTCTATGTTCTTGGAATATATGGCTAAACCTTTCTAGTTAGTAAAAAACAAAACAGCGGTAAAGTTTTAACAGAAAGGGTACAAAAAGGGGGCCAGAAGCCTAGGCTTAATCCTACTACATAGTAATGCATTATTTGTATTCTAATTAGATAGATGATGACATGCTCTTAATGAACAGCATGCAAAGATATTAATGAGATATATATTGTATGACCAGCCCAGATTTGTTGAAACCCACTTCTCCATGCATTTTACCATGACATGAAGCCACACACTTCCTTCACCTCACCATTCTATTATTTCAGAAGCCATAAAAGCTGGTGCACACAGACAAATACAGAAAAACAAAGGGTATTCAAAGATGGAGAAGGAGTATATCACCACAGACCTAAGCAGACACTTCAGACAAGACCCTGGACAAGGACTGAACAAAGGCAGTGGATCTCATGGAACTCTGGCCTCACAGGCTAAGAAAAGATACTGGCAACACATTAGCGTTCTTTGATGAGCCCACAACCAAAGCTCACAGAAAACAAAGCTCAAATTTGAAAAAGACTATGAAAGGGGAATAATGAGCAAGAAAATGATCAGAATCCTAGTCTTAAAAACCAAACTGGAAGAGGCATCAAACTGACGGAAAAATTTAGTGCATATTTCTTTAGCACTTAAACACTGAATACTTTAAATACTGAAAATTTAATATTCTAACATCAAATATTAATGTTTAATTAAACATATTTATATCTAATTAAATTCTAATATCACAACTATAAAATTTTAATAAAATTTTAAATTTCAAGTGCCTAAATGAAGATGGCCTATGCTAGCCACTAGCAATAATATCTGTAAATAATAAATTTTCTCAATTTCCAAGGAAGATGATACTTACGACCTTATGATATATATTCATACTTATAACAGACACACATTTGCATTCACTTATTTTGCTTGGCTTCATCTTCCTGGGAACAATCATCTCAAAAAGACTACGGTTAGCTTTCCCTTTCAGGTTAAGTCTCTTTAAGCTTCCTGAAGAATCACTGACAGCTGAACTTTTTTTTTTTTTTTGTCTCAAGTATGTACATTATTTGGAAGTAGTTTCATTGTCTTGTAGAAAACATTGCTGTATTTTCTAGTTTCTGCTGCTGGGATAAACACCAGGACCAAAGCAATTATAGAAGGAAAGGGTATTATTACATGATACAAATTAAAGTCTAGGACTTGAGCTCAAGGCAGGAACCTAGAGACAGAAACCAAAGCAGGCACCATAGAGGAATGCTGCTTACTGGCTTGCTCCTAGGCTCAAGGCCAGCTACCTCCAGTCAGGCTGCATAACCCACAGTGGACTAAGCCCTTCCCCATCAACCACCTATCAAGAAAATGCCCATAGACAAGTCCACAGGCCAATCTGATGAAGGTAATTCCTCACATGCCAAGTTTCCTAGTGGACTTAAAAAAAAGTGTGTGGAGGTGGGGTGGGGTGGTTAGGTATGCATACCAAGTTTTAGGGCTCATGCTCTATTACAATGGAATATACAAAAAATAAAGTTGATGTAAACTTATTAAATATTTGCTGAATGGCAAAAATACATCCAAAGATTCTTGTTTAAGTTGTATTGTGTAGTTTTCTATTTTAAGCTTTAGGGCAATTAACTTAAACAATAAGAGACTTGAACACCATTTTGAGTGCTCAAGTATTGAATGAAAATGGAATTCCAAATTCCTAAAATTGCCTAAAACCAATTTTACTATCTGAATGCCACCTAGGGTTAAATTTACTTTTGATTAAATATAATCTTTTAATGTAGAAACTGAATTAGAATAGCCCATCGCTCCTTCCATCTTCACTCCAGGATGAAGATTGTCACTATATATATATATATATATATATATATATATATATATATATAT
>NW_026592510.1:18976361-19050572 GCF_907164565.1 Psammomys obesus | reverse complement strand
TATATATATATATATATATATATATATATATATATATACATACACGTGGAATGAAGTCTTGCATATATATATCAAGACTTCATTCCACGTGTGTTTGTCTTTGAATAACCATCCTTTAAGCAATTTGAAGAGTAAGTAAATACACTTCATAACGTCCATTCAAAAACTAAAGCAAACATGGGCCATCTCATTCTGTCCTTACTATGGTGTAAGGTTTAGATAGCAGCAAGAATGACATTTTTCCCCCTCAAAACAAAGCTGTAATTTAGTTTAATGGACTTTGGTTCTCTTTGGCCAGCCTGTGACTTTGTGCATAAATCATTCCAGATATTCTCAGATCTGTATTTGAAAAACTGGATGCCCTCAAGCTGTATGCCAACCAAATGAATACAAAGAAGAGCATTATTTTGCACAGAGAGAAGAAATTGTTCAGCTCAATTGAGATTAATATGAAAAGAGGCAAATGTTGGCAAAGGAAGGGGTAGATATTCTCCTAGTTTCTCAAAGCAAAGAGCATGGGGTGCCTGTGAAATGTGGGAAAGTATGTCAGAATCTCTTTTCTCCATGTAACATACCATTTTAATCCACATGAGTCTGTTCACACAAAAAGAGACACTCTTCCCTTGTAAATAATTCAGCTCCATTGCACACACCATCTTATTCTCATGGTTATTTAAATATAAATTGCAGTGGCTTTTGTTTTTAAGTCCCATGGGCCCTCCTGCTGTGATTTTGTTTATAGTGGAAGGATCAATGAGGAAGGATGGTTTAAGTTCAGAATTGGGGGCCTGAAGTTTTATGCTTGTATCTGTTTTGTTCTTCTTTTAATGAGGCACTTTGACAAGCCTGGTGGCTTCGGTTATTTAATCTCCATCAGGACTGGAAATCTTGGAAATTAAAAATTAACCTTTGCTGTGCTGACAATCCCCTGTACTATGAGTAGAATATCATTGGGGGGAGGGAGAAAAGCAGTGTCATTTTTTTCTTGTTCTTGTGAGATAGACAACACACAACTTTTAGGCAGAATGTGTACCATGTACCCTGAAGTCCAAAGAGTTCAAAGTTCATTAATAAGTAAGTTCTGTGACATCACTGGAGGTGGGAACACTGAAAAAAGCTCTCTATTTGAGCCCCGTCAGCAGAGATGAGAGACATGCGGACTGGCAGAGATCACTGATGAGGATATCCATTGTATTTCTCTGTGTATTTTGTTTTGTTTTCTGGCCTCCAGCCTTACACGTGCAGAAGAACTGGAGGGAGTATTTTACAAACAAAAGCCCTGGAACTACGATAGCCTTGATCATCAGCACCACCCTATGAAGTAGTCAGCACACAGTTAACTTCAGTTAAGGTCATAGTGAAACATGTCTTTCACACTCTGGGGAGAGAGAGAAAAAACTTCAGAATCCGTGGGCAAACACAAAAGGGATTGACATTGTCTCTTCTAAACCCAGTTGCTGGAAGCAAACCAAATGTTTTCTCAATCTGAGTAAGATTCCTTCCCATCAGAAACCAAGCCCAGGCCTTCCAGCAAGGTGATGCCTGACATGACTTGCAGGTCATGGCACAGAATGTCCTGGAAGAGGATCCGACCATGACAGTACAGGCTGGAACTCACACTAGGGGAAGGGAAAACAGGCTGAGCCTGGGCTCCCAGCTCCCTGGCATGTCCTGTGTGTTGTAGAACAGTGCCAGGTCATTTCACTGGGGCTTCTTTTCCCTGAACTCGTGGCTATAACACCAGCAATTACAGGAATGATGGGGCTGGGGCAGGAGGGGGAAACATGTTTTCTCCCCTGTCATCCAACTGGACATTTTCACAATAGAAGACGGAAAACGGGCACATTTCCACCATGAAGCCTCCTTCTTTCGTACCAGGTGCTTTGGATGCCTGACCCTAGCATATTGTATTACTATGAGGACACTGCACCTGAGGCCTCAGAGTTGGGACAGTGACATAGAGGGGTGTTAGCAGTTCTCTCCACCCTCACCCCTGTCCCTCCAAGGAACTCCACCTGGCACATTCAGAGCCTTGGTTGGCTCTGGAGAGCTGACCTTGTCCAAAGTTCCCAGAAACACTACTAAGTCTTAGAGACTTGAGAAGGGGCTGTCAGGATTCCAGCACCTGCAGCAGACACTTCTAGTGACTTCATTCAGTGGGACACTCAGCAGCTCAAGGAGGCTGAGATGCAGTACAGGACAAGGCAGGAAATCCCGCAGATGAGGCCAGCGTCCCTGGGTCTCACCAGCCCCTACAGAAGCTATTCTGTGCCTTGCCCAGAGTGTGCAGCCCATAAAGGTTCAGAAAATAAATGAATTCATTCACTGCTCTTCAGTAACGGAAATGGTACATCAGTTTTTCAGGTCCTTAAACAATCTCAGGAAAGCAAAAGAGCAAATATATTTCCCAGACTCTCGAACGACAGAGAAAACAGTTCTATGCCATAAAGAGCATTGGGATTTGAGTTCATGAATTTTTGTCACATAGCCAAAGTATGAACAACTATGTCATCACCATTGCTGTTTTCCAGGTACTCTGATTTCCAATGATAAAGAAATCACTAACTAACAATTTTTCACAAGTACAGCTATTTGATTTTTTTTGTGTATGTATTTTCTTTCAAAATGAAATCTTTTAACCCATTACATTATTAACCTCATCAAACTCTCTCAAAAGAGCTGGGCACAGAGGCACACACTTATATTCCCAGCACTTGGGGAGTCAAAGGCAAGCGATCTCTGTGAGTTTGAGGCCAGTCTGATCTACAAAGCAAGTCCAGGACAGCCAGGGTTCTGTTACACAGAGAAACCCTGTCTCTAAAACAACAACCAACCAACCAAACAAACAAAAACACACACACACACAAAACTCTCCCAAAAGAACTTTGCTATAACTGTGGAGTTACTGAGGCACAGCAGCTAAGTGGTTGGATCAGGTCATTCATTGGGGTAGTGACCTGAAACTAGAACCCAACAGAGCAAACCCATGCCCAGGTTATATTCATAGAGCAGTGACCACCTCTAAAATACTATCCTTAGCTGGTGGAGTGAATGAGAGGTACATGGTTTCCCTCCTCTTTGAGACAGACCATCATCTCAAAGCCCACAGACGGGCTGGTCAGTGCCATCAAGAACTTTACTAGAGGCTTTACCAACAATGGATAAGGAAGAAAGGAAAGAGAAGTGAGCAGAGAACGGCATGTACTTGAGGTTTTACCACTTAGACAAGGAGTTTGGGGGAATCCTCAGTCACTCATCAGTAATCAGTTTCCAATGGGTTAAGGAACTTATTTAGTGTGCAAATGACACAAAAATTATCTGTTGACTAGAAAATTACACAGGCAAAACAATTCTTAGGCACAGACTTGGCAGTGGTTACAGAAGTCCTTTTGCCCTCGAGGGTATTTTCTAACTTGTAATTTAAGAGCACATAAAGTTCAAGGCCTGAAGATTTTCCAAATTAAAAATAAAACAAAACAAAACCCCTTAGAACTAAAATCCTTAGTTACCCAGCTGATCTGAACTAGGCCAAATCGACAAGATGGGACAAAGATAGACATGAGACACAAAGATTAGTTTCTAGAGTGCCTGCGCTGAGAAATCTTGTTCAACTTCTGAAAAGCAGGATGCCCTCATACATGTTACCTAACCTCTGTGAGTAAAACGGGCAAGACAACTGACTGTGAAGACCAGTCCAGCTGACTCCCACCAAATACTGAGCACACTTCCTGGCAGAGCAGTACCTCCTAGGGAAGCATGGTGCCATACCGCGTACAAAGCTATGCTGACCACGGAGTGAATCATTAAGGCAAGAGACACAGACTGCAGTGGCTTCTCAGTGGGCCAGGGGATGGCAATGAAGCTGGCTTTATAAAGAAATTAAGAGAACTGTACTGGGTGGAAGCAGTTGAGTGAGATGATGTGAGTGATGGTAATCATCATTTTGGACCACCCTCTCTCCAAAGTGACCATCTCCAGAAGGAGGCACTCTGCTTCACACCAAAATAGTCAGTCTCAAAGTCTCTGCAGGCCCACATGGTTAGAAAAGTCCTATCGGATCCTTGACACTTTTAAACCTACTTTGGGTTATTCCTAAGACAACACACATTATCCCCAGAGAGCCAGCATCTAGACTATTAAAAATAAATAAATAAAAGTAGTTAGATAGCAGTCTACACATTTAATCCAAGCAGTCAGGAGGAAGCGGCATTTGGCTCTCAGCCTGGACTACACAGAGAGTTCCAGGCCAGCCAGGGTTACACAGTGGGACCCCATATCAAAGAAAGAAATGAGAAAAAGAAAAAAAAAACAGATGGGGGTGGGAAGATTGGAAAGTGCATAAGGCCGTTACCACACGAGCGTAAGGACTGGAGTTTGGGTCCCCAGAACTGACATAAAGGTGGTTACAAGAGCATACATCTGTAATCCCCGTGCTTATAAAGAGAGATGTGGGCAGAGGCATAAGAACCACCAGAAGCTTGCCTGCCACCTAGCCTAGCATATGCAGCAGTGAACAAGAAACTCTACCTCAGATAAGGTGGAAAGTGAGGACCAACACCCAAAACTTTCCTTTGATTTCCACACAAGTGTCACACCATGCACACTTCTGCACTTATACACACACACATATATACATACTGTATAGACACACACGATAAAATAGTCATGTTGATTTTTACATTTGTTTTGTAAAGACAAGCTTCCTATTTTTTTCCTTCTTGTAGAGTGATGAAAGGTTGTACTAGAACGAACAGTGGTGCTTATTGTGAGCTCACGTACGAGAAGGCCACGGTGCCTGGAGTACATTTCCAGAGAGTCTGCAGAGAGACTCCAAAGAACACATACATCTTGGAGATTAGCAAAGCCACATCGTGTACATAATGGTGCCTATGCTGATGTGGATAATTAAATAAAAAGACTGCAGAAATTACTCCACAACATTTATCCAATGGCCCTGACTACCTACTCTGAGGAATTGATAAGCCTGGGAGACAGACCAGATGGGATTCCTTTTCAGCATCTCCAAAGCCATAATCTTAACTTGGATTCATTTTTTTTCATAACCTGCTTGCTAACACCTTTAATAAGCCTTGAACTGTATTTTTTTTACAGTTTGGCTCTCCCCCCTCCCTTTTTTGTTATTAATTCTAGCCATAGGAACCCACAGGTATCTTTTATAATCGCACGATTTCTGTCGGGGGGGGGGGCTTTCCTGATCACCCCTTGCTTATTTCAACTACAGGCATCACTAAAAGCACTTTGATCATTCACCTGTCCCGGTTCCTCATGAAGCATGCACCACAAGAAGAAAGGGGCTATGTTATTTTATCTGTATCTCTGGCAGTTGATGAACCTAGATGATAACAGATGGACACCGTATTTGCTGAATGAATGAGTTTACCAGTTTATACATGAAGGATATTGTAATATAGTGAAGCTCACATTCAGAGCTGTCCTAGCTTCTGACACCAACTGCTCACAAAATTTATATAATATAGTTGTTCCTCACTAAGTCTTCAGATCACCCTTACCCAACACCCATTTATGGAGGTCCAGTTAGATGTCAGGCACTGCTCTGGCAATGGCGTTGTAAAAATACCTCTGGTTTCCTAGAGGTAGGAAGACAATTTAGCCAGACAATAGGGCCAGAAGATGTGCCCCAGTCTATTTAGTCTTTAGTAAAATCAGGACTGATTTTGCCTTGGAAGTGCTCATAGGCTTATGACATAGCTTAGCAAAAGGGGACTGTCTTGGGCTTCTCATTGCTCAAAACTGTTTTATCAGGAAACTGTCTAGAAGATGCAGCACATTCTTGCCAATGCACTGAATTTTGTGGCATTGTTCCACCATGCAGAAACTGTGAAGCTAACGCCCATCCAAAGGAACTCTGAGAAAGCTGTACATCTAAAGCTGTACATGGTAGTTTCTGAGGTTCACAAAAAAAGGTCACCCTGTGCTTGCATTAAAATTAAAGAGGTTCTCCACTGACCAAGGCCATGTTTTAGCCATGCCAAACACGTCAGAAGCCATGCAAAGACAGTACCAGATTTCAGCTGCAGCCCGCAGCAAAGAACAGAGAAATGGGATGGCTCCAGATTTAATTCTAGGAAGCCACAAGCCACGTATGCCCTGAGACAAAGTACAGGGCATGCAATAGGTATTTGTTACCTGAAGATGTGCCTCAGTCCATAAGGGCTTATGTCTCCATCAAGCCATCATATAAAGAGAATTTCTTAAGTGAAAAGTCATCTCCTGTGCCCAGTCTGCAGAACATCATAGCTCACAGCTCAGCAATACTAGGCATTTTCCTCAGGACCCTGTGACTGACTGTAGGCTGTGGCTCCATGCTAACTCCCAGTATGAGCAAAAAGTGTTGCATAGTGCCAACCTAGGAAGGGATCAAATCTCAAGAAACCAAGGATGGCTTCTATTGAACTCACTCCCGCACACATGTGCACACGTACCATTTGAAGTCAGAAATAATTAATTAATTGTTATAAGTCAGGGACCACCTTTATGCTTGTTGACAGGTGAGGGGACACACTGGAAGAGTCCAAACATGGAAAGGGTCAGCTGCGATTAATTAAATTGTTGAAATCTGCACAACTACTAAAGAAAATGCTTACCTCTACAGCAGTAAGGAGAAACTTCTCTCAAGAGAACATTCTTGTGAGGCTGGAAATAACCTATTTGCAATCAGTTCCGTAAAAATTGTTTATGAGGGGGAAAAAACCTGTGACAGCCATGATGCCATGTTTCACTTTTGAACTGTACACTTCTCAGTATAATTTGACTGAGTTTTTGTCGAAACCCCCTCCCACCACTACTATTGTAAGAAATGTCTAGCTAGTTCCCATCGATAAACATTTTATCAGGAATGACTTCCGTATAGATTTTTGGAGAGATGGCTCCCTCTCTGGCATACCTTCAGGCTTAGAAGCTAGAGGCCAGCATAGTATTGACAGGACGACGCCCTGATGGCATGGCAGAGATGAGATCCTTGTTTCTTCCACTTGCACACATTCCACTTTTCTGCCACCCTTCTCAGTCTGCTTCTAATGCACTCCCTGTGTCTCTTTAGTCACTCCTATGTCACTGTCTAGCTCCTAAGTGCAACACACTAATGCTTATGTCCAGTGCACCTTAAGTTGCAGAGTTTGAGATTCGGCTTTCTCAAAGAATGATCTCTTGGTCGGAAGTGAGCAAATGAAATGAGGAAAAAGCAAGGCTAGGCAAGGAGGAATACATCTGTAATCCAAGCACTTGGAAGGCTCAGGCACAAGCATCAGCTTGAGTTCCAAGCCAACCTGGGCTACACAGTGAAACCATGTCTCCTACATCCAGGTAGATTTCTTCCCTTTGCTCCATAAACGTAAAAAAGGGAGACAACCTTACAAAAAAGGGTTCACCCATAAGCATGTATAGCAGCTGATTTTGTGTATCAACTTATCTAGGCCGAGGGAATCTAGACTAATTATTATCTCTGGTTGTAACCATTTCTGCACACTAGTATTTGAATCTACAGATTCCATAAAAAGGATGCCCTCCCACGCCTCTGAGTGAGTGGGTACCATTTAATCTACAAATGGCTTTAGAAGACAACAAAAGCAGAGAAGAAATATGTCACATGTCTTCTGCCGTCAGAGCTAGGGCACAGACTCTGAGGCTTCTGCTCTCGGGCAGGGATTTATACTAGTTGCTCCAGGCTCCTCAGACATTTTGGCTGGAATCAGACCACCAACTGTCCTGAGTCTACACCTAGTAGACTTGTTTGCTTCCACAATCAAAGTGCTAGTGTCTTACTAATAATCTCAATCCTTATACACATGTGAGGTACCTGTTTCTCTGGAGACCTATGGCTACCGCAGCACTTTAGCAATGATCTATGGGGGAATCTCAGCTGGAAGCCATTAGTATTCTGCAGTAGACTCTGCTTTTTAAATAGTGACCCTTCAGGGCCCACCTCTTGTCTTCAAATGAGGAGCTTGAATATGGGTAAATGTATAATAATATATATGAGATGGAAAACCTCTACTCCTTTCAAGCCTTGTTCTTTGACCCATATTCTACTAACATTTCAGTTTAACACTTGAGCCTGGAATTTAGCCAAAAGGGATTGACAAACTCATGTGTCTGGGAAGAAAAAAAAATTTTTTTAAATAGATATTTTCTTCCTACGATGTGAACTTTGTTGGTCTGTATGCGGAGCCAGGGGGAAATGGTCTTATATATACATATATGAAAGATGCACAGTGAACACATGATTAGTCTGTGAAGTTGAAATGACCTATACATGGCACTCATCAAGCTGAAGCTCTACTGATGGTAGTCATTCATCGGCATCTGTGGGCTTTATTCTATTTTCATGCCATAAATATGTACATAGCAGTCGTGATGCATACAAATACTACATGTGCTGAGCACACCGTCGAGGCTTCATAAAAGGAGGCAGCCCTAATGGGGTGTGCCAGCTACACTATAAATCACTGCATTGTTGGCATTGTTTTTCAACTGTGTTAACTCATTGCTTTTAATCTCAAGGTGTGTTTAATATACTTGAGTACACGGAGATAACATGAAGAAGAAAGACTTAAGAACATTAAGAAGTTTCTCAACTGCATTCATCAAGAAATGTAAATATTCACTCTCTTGAGGAGGACAGAAAACCTCAGTAAACAAAAATACTATAATAAAAGGAATTCTTTGAACCCTAACTTGCTTGATGAGTTTTGGGTTAAAGGGCTCTCACTCAGTTGCAGGCTGACCTACCTAAGTATATGTTTCAGGTTAGATTTTTCTGGTGTCTAATACATCGTCCTAAACTCACATATGCAACTAAGCTGTCACAAGACAGGGAAACATTCTGATACCCAGTGTCATCGGATTTGTTCAAGAAGAAACACAAGGGGCTCCAAGTACTCCATCTCCATTGCCTTTAATCCTCTCAGAAGAAAGGGTTTGATATTACTTCAATTTTCCAGAAAAAAAAGGAAAGTGAGAATCAGAAAGGTTAATAGATATATAATAATAAAGATGTGCAGAGTATGATATAAATACACTTCTAATTAAGGCTGTGTTTCTTAACACACACACACACACAGACGCGCGCACACACACACATACACACAGACGCGCACACACACACAATTCTTTAAAAAAAACCAAAACTGGACTTAAAAGATGTGCTTTCACTACCCACAGCATCTGGCTGGCATGACGTCTATAGCTCCTTATGTTGGCCAGGAACCAAGAAAAACTAAATGTCGTGATGCTGTATGTGGTAGACAGCGTCAACAAAATGACTCAGGTGATGATTTCTCTAGATTTCTCCTTCTTCCAAGTCGCTTATTTTAAACACAAAAGTTCTTTAGCTTTTTCACTGTAAATTGTGAGAATTGGAAATTTGAGAATAATTTTAGAGGAAAGCTGTGATTTTCATGGTTTTGCCAAAGTCTGCTGTCTGAAAGAGCCAAGATTATGTTATTTTCCCCTGAGTGGTGTGCTAGCGGACCATCCCACTTCGCTTCGTTGGATAAAGTCCCCTGCCCCAACACTAACCCCTGGGACAACTCTGATCATATAACCTTAATTTTAAGTAATAAAAAAGTAAAACCAATAATGGCTACAATTCCAACAACAACTTAGCTGCAATTTATTGAGTACTTTAACCCCCCATAAAAAGTCCTAGGACTTTGGTTGGCATCATCTAAATGACATCATTATGAAAGAGGAAATTGGACTCACAACAATTGAATTTTTTTGTTGCCCATGTTCCCATAACTAGTAACTGGCAAGGCCAAATTCAGACAAGACTTGACTTCAGAGCCCATGTGACTAACCATCACACACGCCAGCTCTGATGAAGCAAGACAGGATGAGTTCTGGACATGAGGGAAGCCCATCAGGACTCTGCTGTCACCTATCATCTCTGCTGCTATCCCACTTCAGCTTCTGCCAGCCAGTCAGGTGTAATGTCTTACCAGCTCCCCGACACCTGCTGGCGTGACCGCTGCCTACAGATGGGCCAAATTATGTGATCTCACACAATTGTTGGCTAGCTGTCAAGTCTCTTCTGAGAGCTCAGTGAGCAAATAAAATCTATCCTGATGCACCATGACCATTTCTAGGTTCAGAAGCATGATAGAATTGGCCATACCAAGCCAAAACTTAAAAGCAACATTCTACATTCTGCTATACACCAGCTGTCAAGAGGAAAGTGCTTTGATTCTTCTGGGGGTACCACCTTGTCACATTTCTACCCTCAACATGCAGCTGGCTCCAAGGTGATGAATCTGCCAACGGGCTCTTACCCGGTGTGCTTGCTGATGGTTTAGCCATCCCACCCTTGGATGCACACTTCCAAGTTTCTATGCCTGGTCTTAGGGCAAGCACATCATTCCTACCTTTCTTTTGACCTAGAGGCTGAGGAAGTCTCTATAGGTGAGCCAAAGGAACACTACATACCTACCGTGTAAAGATGTATTAATCCTAACACCTCCCAACGATATGTGTCCATAGGCTTGGCTCAGGCATACGCAGTGAGTCTTCTTCAACACTCTAAATGTAGTCTCCTATGCCCAATGTGAATACGCAGCACCCATATAATTTCTGGCTCAGATTTAGCAAAACGAAGATTATTCATGCCTATTTTTCATCCTTCCACAGAAAGCCTAGTCTACCCCCTGTGGGTTAGCAACCTTACAGGCACCACTTTAGGAAGTACAGTATTAGGGACACTATAGTTAATTAGTTCTTGAATAAGTACTATTTTAGGGAAAAAAACCATATTCCATTTTAACTTTGCTAGTAATCACATTTTTTTTTTAAAAGAAACAAGTGACTTATTAATGAGACCTAGTGTGGTACCAAGTCATTAAACTTAGACATGCATTTTACATGTAGCATATCTCAATTTGGATGCCAAGTTTCCATTGGAAATGTTTTCTCTGAATTTAAATTTCATGAGACATTGAAATAGCAGATTCACTTGTCCAACTGTATAAAATGCTTAAACATTTCCTAATAACAAACAATTCAGTTTTAACGTGTAAAGGCAATGAAAGTAAGTAAAATTAAAACTTCAGTTTTCCTCCAATATACTAGCTACATATCAAGTACACAATGGCTCCATGTGACCAGGGTCTGCTGTACTTGAGAATCCAACTTGAATGATTATATGAGAGAATGAATTTATGAAGTAATTGTAAAGAATATGTTGGTGGTACCAGTTGATAAAATAGCCTTAAATTTCTTGGATTCTCTCTGGTCCTTAATCACTGTTCTGCAGTAGTGGAATCCTGTGTACTTTTCATGTAGAGTAACCGGATGAGGCTGTAAAGGTACCAAATACAGCTGGAAGGACTGAACTTCAGATTCAGTTCAGTCATCAGGACTCAATTCAGTCTAATAACAGCAACAACTGGGGTACTTAGTTCTTTTATGTGCGGTTGATGCCATTTGACCCTTTCCCACTTTCCATTCTCTGTGACTGTGTATTTGTCTCCATTGCCGTCCTAGGACAGTCATGAACTAAGGTGACCAGATGTCCTGCATTTGACCGGGACAACTATGGCTCAGATTCAAGCTTGTGTTCTTTTCTCGCGTGTTTAGGAATATTGTAGTTTAAGGTAGAACTGTGCTCCTAGAAGGCAATCAGGTGACCGCCTCAACGGACTGAACAGAAAATGATGGGCTGGCTAGTGCTCAAAAGTGGCTTCCTCTTCCACATATATAATTTTAAGAAATAATACACAGAACCAGCCTTGTGACAAATAAAAAGCATAATCAGACCTGAATGCCAAGATTTAATTTGCAATTTGGGGGGATTTCAAAGTTTCTCTGGTCCTTTATTACTCATACCCTTTTCCTCACAACCATGTTCCCTCTGTTTCCCAGGTTATTAAAGGTAGTTTCCTTCTCTGACACTTTCCAACCCCCACCCCACTTCCCTCCAAGGATTAACTGCCCACAGAGCTTCAGATTTTGCACTCTGTCAGAAGTCTATACACTATTGGCTGCTCTGACCTCTGGTGTTTCAGACTAATCCTATTCCCCCCCAGTCTTTCATTTCCTCTTCAATTCTCTAGCTTGTTAAAACGCCAAGATTGTGCTGATTGACTCTCCTGACCCATGATTTAAGAAATGGAGGCATAGGAAGAGAAGTTTCTGCTTTATTTTTGTTTATAGCTAAAAAAGGACCCTGGATGGATCAACATTATTTTCTCAACCTACTGTCACTGTCCAAATCTGTGCCTTACAAGCACAGAGTGGAAAACACATCCCCTTCAAAGTGCAGGAGTGAGATTACAGCAGGGACTAGATAAAATCTTTTATTCTGAACTATTTAGAGTCTAGAGGTTATAGTAACCACCTTAAAGGGCTTTTTACTATTTAAAGCACTTAGTTCAAGTAAAGCACTTAGAACAACTACGGACACACTGAACAGGCAAATAACATTGTCCTTCTCCATTCCTTTTTCCTCTCCAGTTATCGGCTTCATTCAGCAAAATTCTGTGTCTAGCTCATGGACAGCTCCCAACAAATGGTCTTTTCAGTTGACCAGTCTGACACAGACCAATTGAAGCTGACTTCCATGAGTATTGCCAAGTGTCTTAGTTAGGCTTCTAATGCTGTAACAAACACCTTGACCAAAAGCAACTTGGGAAGTAAAGGGTTTATTTCATCTTATGGCTTATAATCAATCCATCCTGAAGGAAAGTGAGGGAAGGAACCTGGAGGCAGGACCATGAAGCAGAGGCCGTGGAGGAATGAGAAATGCTGCTCACTGGCTGGCTCTACGTGACTTACTCAGTTTGCCTTCTTATTCATCACAGGACCATCTGTCCAGGAGAAGCACTGCTCACAGTGGACAGGGCCTTCCCATAGGAACGATTAATCGGAAAAAAATGTCCTACAAACTTGCCTACAGAAAATCTGAATACCTCCGCTGAGGTAACTCTTCTCAGAGAGCTATAGCTTGTGTTAACTAAAATCCCTACAAAGGTACTAAGCTTCATCTGTGAATATCTGTTGTTGACACAGCTCCAAATTTCTGTGTGTCCGGCCACACTGAAATATGTATTACCGGACACAAGTACTAATTAGGCAAGAAGTAAAGTGGATTAGAGAAAATTATTCTGAGGATTCTACACAAATCCTTTGTGTAGCTCATGGAGGTTCATTGGCAGCCTCTTCTAATACAAACTAGACATTCTACAGCATAATATGATGTTCTGAACAAGCATGATGAGAATCAAACTCATGAGCATGGACTAAGCAACATTTTATGATCTGACTCTGGGGCATCAACCCTATCAGCCCGTCTCTCCTACCCTTATCCCATATCCACACAGCTAAATTCGATAATGGCCTGTGGCCATACACTGCCATTCTGTCACATCTGAAGCTTTTATAGTCTTCTTCCAATGGTCCTGTGTCACCTCAACTGTCGTATTCTTTGACAAACTTCTGTTCCTTATGAATTGCTCAATAGTTCCCTCTCCCGTAAGATAATCTGTATTCTACAACTATACTACACTCATCTACACTCATTCTCAGTGTGCCCTCCATGTTATAGGATCGGTTCTTGCATGTAATAGCAACAGCATTCCTAAAACATCAGCTTTCATGTCTATCTGCCCTGTGCTACCACTCCCCTGCTGGACTCCCAAGCAATCACTGAAAGTTGACTGCCTAAATGATTGAATGAATATAGCTTTTGAGTTTACAATGGTCCTTTAGTAAAAGTCTACCTCTGTAACCTTCATAGTACTACTTCTCACTAATGACATCTCCATTTGTTAGAGGAGGAAACTTTTGCTTATAGAGCCCAAACGTTCACTGTGACACAGATACAGAGAAAGAGAGAGAATGAATGAATGAATGAATGAGTTATTCTGAATCGAAATAAAGGCCTAGAATGTTCTATGAAAGAGTTCCACATGCAATATCCTTTCTTAATCTTCAAAACAGTGCTACCATACAGAAGCAAGAAGCCCAGAGGGACTTGATGCCATGAATCTTCCCCCAGCAGACACCCATGTCCTGAATGCACATTTTGGCCTTTACTGCACATGCCCTTTCTTTGAACCATGCTGTCTCCAAGCTGTGGCCAGTGGATACTCTCCGGTCCTCAGCAAACAGAATTTCTTCCATCTGTTGCTTACAGTTAGGCGGGTTGGGTCAATCACTGTTCAGCACACAGAGTAAAATGCTCCAATAAACCCACTCTACCCCTGAACTCTGTTCCAACTGGGTCAGGAGCTGCATGAGGTCAATTCCCAAATGCTGCAAGGAGTTGGTCAAAGGCTAAGTTCATCCCAGGCCTGTTGCATGAGGTTAGCTGCTGCCAGACATCATTTTTAAGCCAAGCCATTTGCCATATTTTAGACCCATGACTCTTCATATTACTAAGGTAATACTTTCGCCCAATCTTCTCACATTTATACAGTAGTTTTAGTCGCCTTTGACACCTTGAAACGTCCCAGTTCGACAGGGTGGATGCAGCTCTTCCCAAGGAGTGGCTGCATACAAAGTAAGATAGGTCTGAAATGGGAGCACTGGGGCCTGAAGTCACTGCACCTTATTTTGGTTTTTTAAGCCAGCGCTTTGAGGGGAGGGGAGGGCAGATTTACCCTTTCCTGAACGCTTGCTGCACACCTAAATGGAAATGGAATCTCTCAGAACAGAAATGCCTAGAACAAAACGTGCCGTCCACTCTCTGAAAAGAAATGCTCTCTATACCTGTCTCATTGTTCCCATTAGGCAGCCGCACCATGAAAATATTCTCATTTTTCACCCTTTGCTAATGACACTGCAATACATTCCAATGGAATGCTTTAAGTTGGAAAATAGATATTTGTAAAAATGGCAATTAGAAAACAAGAAGTGAGAGCATTTAGAGCCCTGGAGACAGATGCTAAGGAGCACACTGAGTAGGGGAGTGTTGACCCCATCTGCAGTTACCAGGTCAGATTTCCACAGAGGCAGGAGCACACATTTCAGCACATAGGAACTCAAATCCTAAAATTCTGTTCCTGTTAGACAATATATTATTGTTGCTGTTTGCCTAGAGACAATTTTTGAATCTCTGGGAGATCCACACACAAGTCATCAAGCACAGGAAACTGAAGCTAGTGTCACTAATTTGCTATTTATTGTAACAACACTGCCTGTTGTTTACACAGCACATTCCATTCTGTGATCTCCAAGAATGTTACGATCCTTTCCACTACAACAGATGGAGAAACTAAGGCACGCAAGACCACCCACACAGTCACCTCAACCAGCCAAGAGCAGAAGCCATCTTGCTCACTGGCTGCTGCCAGCAACAAATCCCAGATTCATCTAATTCACAAGACACAGTAACAAGGCTTAGGAGAGGTGGTCATCATCACTACCCTTGGTAGGAAGGCTCCATCATCTGGCTAGCAGCCTGATGGGTGGGTCCATGGCTGAGGCCAGAGCTCAGGAAGGCACCCTGTGAATTTCCCCCACCTCACACCTAAAGGGACATCCTTGATGATTTATCCCTTCAGCTTTGACTGCCCCAAATTATAAATATTAGAAACAGATATGACACTTTATGTCATTATTGGTCGTTTGTAACTTGCGAATCAAACCTCTAAGCATCGGCATGAAAGCGTTGAGGAAGAGACTGGAGGAGTCAAAGAGAACAAGCAGCACAGACACAGGAAGAGCACTGCAGCAAGGAGCAGACCATTAGGAAAAGCCTGGATTTGCTTTGGAACCCCAGAAATGTCTGCCTTCCTTTTTAACTAATTTTCAGTGACTTGTGGACAGCATTTCAATTTCCACAAAGTTCCCATCTTAAATCAGACGACAATTTCTTCATAGTCCTCTCAGCTCTCCAAGAAGTTTAAGACATTCTATTTGGTCCTTGAATCTTGAAATATTTCAAAGAAATACTCGAAAGATGTTGTGATGAGACATTTGAAATCAGCACAGAGGTTGCCATGGGAGATTATCTGGGAGGTGACCAAGGGCTTGCCTGGTTTTGGAGTATAACCAATCAGGACTGCCTCCCTGGCCACATGGTTTACCTGCCCTGTGGCCTGAGAGGGTTGCCTAACCTTCTAGCACTTCCGTGTTTTATCTATAAAATGAGGGTAATAACACTTACTTACTCCACAGGTTATCAGGAGGATTAAGTCCGATAATATCCTGAAGGTTAAGTAGAGGCTGAGGCATCTTACGTGCTCACACTGAGAATTACGAAGGACACTACGGTGCCAAAATCCAAATGTCTATTAACCAGGAAGGAGTGAACAGGGCCACTCAGACACACGCACTCATAACTGCAATCAGAGGGGGCTTTTTTAATATAAAATGCACACACATGCAATTGTGAGTAAGAATAGCTAAAGAGCTGGAGGCAATATAATGCAGTGCTCATAAGAAAACCTCCTGGAATATTTAACTACTTAATCAACTATGACTTGAGCAAGTTCCCTTTCTTCTTGGGGCCTTTGTTTAGCTATCCACACAATGGGATGAGTAATAACAGAACCTACTTCTTACAGTGGCCAAGAGCTTCAAATACATCGAATGTCAGTTCTGCATTCTCACGGAGGCCATAGCAAGTTGTAGTGAGGGTGGGTTCTTTCATAAAGGGATGACTGGTGACCCTCTAAAGCTCAGCTGGCCATGACAGTAACTTATTCCTTGGCATTACTTTAAGTTCAAACTAATACAATTAATTTATAGTAAATGTCTCTCCTTAAAAAGCAAGAGCGAGACAAAGAGTTCAGGCTACACTAGATGAGTATATAAAAGGCATTATAACAGGGCCTGGCCAGCAGCAAGCCTCAGGAGTACCATTTCCATCTCATTTCCGTGCTGGTGGCAGTGACCAGCTCCAGGCAGTTATCACTTAATTTAATTAAGCTATAATATAAACTAAAGTTTACCGTTTTAAGCCATTTAAAACTATGTAAGTTGTTAAAAGCAGGTTAAGATAAAAGAAAGGCCGGTAACCATTTCTTTTCATGCCTACAGCAGCATTTTTTTTTCATTCTGTTTTTGCTCTCTTTCCACTGTTTTCTTGTTTCCCCATACACAGGCCATGCCTTGCAAGGCCCTGTTTGGTCTCTGCAAAATTTGAGGAATCACAAGCTATTACCAATTGTTTTACCATCACCAAACAGGTACTGAATCCAAATACAAAGATGGTATCTCATAAACGAATCTGGTAGTCTTGTATATTTTGGGTAACTTTGTTAGTCGCATTGATGTCTTATGGCATTGTTGTCTCCTTGGTGTAAAGGACAATCAATGACCATTTGTTTTTTCTGAAGTAGCTTGTTGGTCAGAAACACCCTGGTTACTGGAGGGTGTGCAGGGGTTGGGGAGAGTAATTGTATCATTCATGATGACAACAATCTTCAAGCACCCAGGGAGAAACAAAATACTGTCCATGGGACTGACAGTCATTTCTTTTTATGGTCATCTTTCATTGTTTGTTAAAAAGAAGAAAAACAAAGGAGGTGGCCCCTGCAGGGACAACATGAAGCGCCTTGCTAAGTCATTAGGGTCCCTGACTTCAGCTTCCTCTAAAGAAGGATTTTTCTTTTAAGACAGATTTTTCAAAACCCTGTAAGTGTTGTAGGTTACACAACGCCTATGAATGGCAGCCCATGCCTAGTGTATAACAGAGGAGTGACAGATACTAGTTTCCACTTCAAATTATATACTGAGTATCTATGAACCACAGTGTCTTTCATTATGATGCAATCGGTGTTTACTGAAGACCTGAAACACTTCCAGGTCTTTTTGAAAGGCTTCAAACAAAAACAAATGCTTCATGATTCAGAAAGAATGTCCAAACAGTGTCTTAAAAGAGATGTATGGGAAACCACCATGAAAGGATTTCTGTGTGCTGTCTCATGGTGCTTCTGTTTCCATGGCAAGTACTAGCAGACCTGGATGCCACAGAGAAAGCTCTAGGTTGTCTGGTGGAGGTTTCCATGAAACATGCTCATATTTCCTTTTTGTGTGAGGTCTAAAGTTACTTGATTCATGCAGCCAAATTCCCATTTCTCTCCATTAAGAGTGGCAATCTAGAGAGCCACACATTTTAAGTCTAATGAATTGTCATTGTAACAGTTGCAATTATGAGCCAATTTGACCACCAGAGCACTGTTACTCAATAACTATGTACCAAGCGATCACCATAACAAGGATAAAGTACCTCTGTGCCCTCCTCGGCTCTTCATCAGTTTCCATATAGTGCAGGGAGTAGGGGTGACAGAGACCCAAGGATGCACTTTCTCTCCCTCCCAGGATGCTCATTAACCAACTTTTAGTGCATGTAAATTCATAAGCAGCATGGAAGCTTACAAACGCAAACAGAGATTATTGATGCTACTCAAGTGCTAAAATGACTGATGAACCTAACAAACATCAGCATACCTATAAAGAAAAAAATGCTCTAAGAAGATGAGCACAGGGCATACTCAGGGGAAGAAATAGAAATATTTCATATTTGGCTTTCTATATTTCTAGAAACCAGTTAATCACATGTATAACACCAATTATTAATATATTCAGATGACCCCCCTTCATTTATCCTATGTGAAGTTTATCATTACAACACCTTCCTGTGCCAATGCTAAATGCCAAGTTTCTATAAGAGCCTTTCAGCCATGATCAATAGCTCAAAGCTGCAATTGTTGCTTTTGAAAATAAAGGGGAGTAGGAAGCTTTGGGGACTCACTGAGACAATACAGTGAAAACTGTAGCTCTGTTCTTTATTCATCCTGTGACAAAATCGCATCCCCATCTTTCTTTTATCAAGATCTGATTATTTATTTGGACTACAAATTCAGAACTGTGGGGACCTGATAAATGCTTAATATCTTTCTGTTGGACAACAGGTAAATCAGTAGAATGAAGAGACTACCTTCAACGCCAGTGTAAATTCATACAGCAGGCAAGTGCATGCATATAGAGACACATACACATGCAGAAGCACGCATGTAAAGAATACATGAAAATATTATATTGTCTGCTTCCACAGAAATGCAAGAAGAAAGAGATAAATCTTCATCCAGTAGACACCTAGCAAGTGTCTTTTTCACTTGGCATTGGTTCTCCATCCAGAGCAAAACCACAATCTGATAATGAAAGTCACACCCATCTGTCTTTCAACTAAAGCCTACATCAACCAGACTTAAGGCTAAGCAGCTTGATCCTGTGTAACCGCTGACACAGAGCAACACCATAAAATATGTATTGGTGGTTGCTACTATCACATCCCAATACTCCGTTTTCCAATCTCACTTTTTCTCTTTTGCCTTACCATCAAATCTTAGTACTCAGGGGACAAGGTCAAACTGGAAATTTAAAACATTTGTCTTGCCCAGGAAAGAAAACTGTGAGTTCTTTTGACCAGCAAGATAGCTTAGTGGGTAAAGACACTTGCTGCTGTAACTGACGACCTGAGCTCAGTCCCCAGGAACAACATAATGGAAAGAAGAAACCAACTCTCAAAGGTTGTCCTTTGACCTCCACATGACTGCAATAAAAGACACACAAATAATTAAGTGTACAAAAATAAAAGAAAAATGTAGGTTCTGAGCCCAATCATAAAAAACAGTCCTCCAGAAGAAAGATATTTTAAATGATGAAATAATAGCAGTTAATGATATTTTTTAAGTTCCCAAGTCAAGTTAAAAACTGTACTATAAGACATACCATCAACTTGTTTGTAAGTGGCAGAGCTCATAACAAGAGATTATAATACAGTTTTCTCTAAATCATACAATTCATTCTCCTAGCCACCACTTGCATATGGTAATAGATTTGAGAATTTAACAGCAAAAGGTATATAGTGCAAATCTGTGTAATAGCAGACTTAGGAACTAATGCTGTTCACGTTCTAGCTGCTACACTCATAATCACCAAAACATGTCCTTCAACTTGTGAATGGGCTGTCAAGCCCGTAACCCACTGATACTCAGCAGAGTGAGAAAAAAGTGACAGACTTTGGATATTCAGCCTCCTGGATGAAATCTCAAAGATGCTACACCAAATGCAAGAACTCAGACTTAGGACTCCAGACTGTTAAAGTTCCCTTTATCCTTCCTTCAGAGAATCGACAACTATAGGATGGAACATGAACTAGAGCTACCTAGTGGTGTGGGTAAAGAAAACTGATAAGCAACAAATATTCATCTCCTGTGGTTAGTGAGGGAGTGGAGCATCGCTTTGTCTGCACTGTGGTGGCCATCACAGGAATGAAAACAGTCATCAAGCTACACCACCACTGCATCAAAGTCAATCCTATTACATGCAAACTAATAACCAAAGCATTTTCTTGAAATAAGCCATCCTCACATTTACTACCAGGGAGTGGACCGAAATTTCAGACAGAGACCATCTCTGTATAAAAACAGGTAAGTATCAAGGGTCTGGAAAGAATGCTGAATGGTTGTACAAATAAACCATGAGTTTGTCAGAACTCTAAGAACGACTATATACTTGAGTATGAATCTCCAACACGGTAAATTCTGCGTCAGAAGGAAACCCGTGAAAACAGGCGTTAACTTGCACTTGCTGTTCTTCCACGTGGGCGAAATGGACTGATATCTTGAATTTGCTTGGAAATGCATTAAGAATTTAGATGGATTAAAATGGACAGGTGCACAGCTGTGTGGCAAAGACCATGTACAAAATGTCAGTCATGCAACTGGAAGTGCAGTGCTGTTCCTTTTTTTTTTTTTTTCTGTGTGCTTGAAAGATGTAATAAAATATTAGGAAGAAAGTGGGCCTTTGCTTTGTCTGTTGTGACTCACTCTATAGCCAAGGCTAAGCTGAAACTTACTATGTAGCCCAGGTTGGCCTCAACCTCCTGACAGTCCTCCTCCTGCTTCAGCCTCCCAAGAGCTGGAACCATAGCCACGAGCTGCCACACCTGACTGTAAAGTTGATTCTGAAGAATTTAAATATTCATAGTACAAGGACATAATAAAAAATGCCACTGCCTATTAAAGTTTTGGGGTATTTCTTTATGACTGTCATTTCCTATTCCTAGCATATTGCTGAGTTTCTAAACTTAGAAATTATATGTAATTGCAGAATTCTATCTCATCAGAGAGTGTTCAACTCTGGATTTCATTCAAGCATGAGCCAAACTTGAGCTCTGCTTATCCACTGATTATAAAAGGAAATTAACTTGTTCAGAACATCCGTGGTTCTCTGCCACTCACCATCCAGGTACCAAAAATGGCTATTAGGGAAAAGGCATTACTAACTTTAATTCCCAATAATGTAATCGAATGTTCTCCAAAGTCTAAGCTGTATAGACGTGAAACTAAGAGCAAACAGCTCTCTGTACTGGTGACTCATCTTCTTATCCCAACTCAAGTGTTCATAGGTATCTTTGCCCTCTCAGGGTAATTCAGCAATCTCAGGCTTGATGCCAGGCCAGACTCTTGACCCTGGTCCTATTAGTTAGTGCTAACCACCATGTAGGACTCAGGTCTGTGTGGCTGGAACTTCCTCCTCTGAAAGGACTGTATGACAATGGAGTTATTTTGCACTTTCCAAAATCCACACATCTTAAAATGGTTGCTTGCTCTCCACTCATACAATCTATAAAGGTGACAGATGATGAGAAGGCTAATAACACATTCATTTCAAATGACCTTGTTGGGGTGGTGGCTCCCAGGTTAACTACAGCAAGCACCCAACCACAGAATATATATCTCACACATACGCACACATACGCGCATGCACACACACACACACACACACACACACACACACAGGTGCACATGCACACAATCCCACACCATGTAGCGTACACACTAATACTTAGGAATCTAAAGGTCAAGTGTACAGAAGAATGGTTTGCGAGGTTTTACAAATCACTGAGTGAGTTTTTCTTCCTACTGAACAGACTAGAAAGAGTCGCCGTCAGAGAGGACTTGATTGCTGTATTATGGGTGCTATTAGAAGCAGAAAACCAATCTAAAGACCCCATCATGGAATACATGGGGAAATAATTATGGTTATTCCATCATGTTCCTTTATAGTAATGATGTTTTCAAGGCACATTTCGTGAGAGAAGAATAAGAGAATCTACTTACTTACTGTTGTCATGGATACTGAGATTTGGAGAGGCCTTATTGTCAGCTGTGTTTCCCAGTATTTTGGTCTACTTTCCCTACCTTTAATCTTAAAATGATTTAGGTGTAAATTGAGGTTTCTGTATTTACCAAATAATAATGCAGGGTGCTGAGTTAAAGCTGAATTTCAGATAAATGACAAATACTTCCGCAGAAGCATATTCTGTGTTCTCTTTGAGATAAACCCAACTAAAACTTTGTTATTTTTTTGGTAGATATAAACTTGTAGCTATTTTACTTGAAGGCTTTTAAAAAGGACATTAATTGGTGTTTTCAAGCTGTAGCTTCATAGTGTGACAGTTTTGTGTACTGGTGCAGAAGCTGATGTTGAGAGCTTGTTTCTGGCTTCCTACCTGGACTTCTGCTATCTGAGATCAGCTTGGTGTGGAAAGAGGTGAGCTGAAGTCCTAGCTTCAGGCAGGGTATATGCCAGTGCCTTGCACATCATAAGCTTTCCAAAATGGCCAACGAAAAAGTAAAGGGATGAATGGTTGGTTGTCCTGGGCCTGCTCCATTGTTCCCAGGAGACTCTGGCTTTCCCAGTGTTAAAACAGAGGGCCTCTGAAAGCCAGAAGAAGAAAATAGGAAACAACCTAGGAACCTGCCACAGAGGGCCTCTGAAAGCCAGAAGAAGAAAACAGGAAACAACCTAGGAACCTGCCACAGAGGGCCTATGAAAGCCTCTGCCCTGCAGACTATCAAAGCAGATGCTGAGCCTGATGGACAACTGTCGGGCAGAGTGAATGGAATTTTATGTAAGAAGTGGGAAATAGCAAGAACTGGAGAGGACAGGAACTCCACAAGGAGAGCAACATTACCAGAAAATTTGAACACAGGGAACTTCCCAGAGACTCATACTCCAACCAAGGACTATTCATGGAGATAACCTAGAACCCCTGCACAGATGTAGCCCATGGCAGTTCAGTTTCCAAGTGGGTTACATAGTAATGGGAAGAGAGACTGCCTCTGACATAATCTGATTGGTCTGCTCTTTGATCACCTCCCCCTGAGGGGGGAGCAGCCTTACCAGGTCACAGAAGATGACAATGCAGCCACTTCTGATGAGAACTGATAGTCTAAGATCAGAAAGAAGGAGAGGAAGACCTCCCCTATCAGTGGACTTGGGGAGGGGCATGCATGCAGAAAGAGGAGAAAGGATGGGATCGGGAGGGGAGGAGGGAGGGGCTTATTGGGGGATACAAAGTGAATAAAGTGTAATTAATAATAATAAAAAATATTAAAAAATAAAAACAACCTAACAACAACCAAACAAAAAACCTAAAATAAACGCTCCAAAAAGAAGAGTTAAAAAAAAAATCCCTTAAGAATTCTCCATCTCCACCCTTTCCTGGCTATGATAGATGGGTTAAGATCTATCTCTTCATCACCACTAGTCGAAGGAGTAAGTCTGAAAAGCATGCCATATCCTAAGTGACATTACTAGAGTATTTTATCTAGAACAAGAGCTGCCTTTTATCTGGCGCCTTATGGGTTTAGGCTGAGTATTTCATGTTGTTTCTTACTGGTGAATGGCAGATTTGGCTTCAGAACACATGGATGAAGGCACTTGCTTAGCTTTGTCAGTAGACTAACAAGAGAATCAACATTGTCACTAATAAATTTTATCTACCATACCTACCCTTGTTTCTATCTGATTTAATTTTGGCCTCTTCTCGTTCCTCTACTGACTCCACCACCCCCTTCTAATATATTTCTAACTTATAATTTCCATGGACAGATGTCTTAAAAATATGTTCAACTGTTAGTGACTTTTAGAAAATATTCAGTTTCCCCAAAAACCAAACCAAGTGCTTTTGTCTCCAAAGTCTATAGGGATCAAGAGAACAGCCCCAGAGTGCGCCAACCATTTGTCTTTTTGCTTTCTCCTGGACCATTTTTGAGAGTTTATGACGTAGATGACACCAGCCTATACCGAGGGCTTCACCTAGTCTCTGCCACCTGGAGCCCATCTTAGATACTGGAAGTCCAGGCAGGAAGCCAGAAATTAGTTATCAGCTTGGTTTTCTACACCCAGTAATGAAGGTTAGTGTGGAGTTTTACTACTCTAAACTGCTCTTCACAAGAACTCCAGGAACTTCAGCCACAACACTAACTACCGCCTCTTTTAGCATACCCTTGTACCACTGGACTGACAAGCGACAGAGCTCACTCCTTTCTAGGTGTATAGTGTATAGGTAAGGTTTGCCTCTAGAGTCTTTATCCAGTCTAAATGTAAAGTCAGCTCTTCTAGACAAGTATGCCTACAAATAGAGTTGAATATTCTGAATGGAGTAGAATATTTAGACAAATATTCTAAATAGAGAGGGGAAAGTAGATGGAGGATGTACAGAAATGAGGTAGAACAGAAATACGAAAAATGAACAACCCCATGGGAATGTGGACTGATAGAAAAATCATAAGTGATACCAACTCAAGATGGTAATTAATGGTGCAGAATGAACATTAGGAAATAGCTCATCTGTTCCTTGATTTTACAAGTGAAGAAAGAGCAATGAGAAGTGACATGCTAATAATAGCAGCTCTAAGCTGGTAGTAACGTGGCGAGCAGAATGCAGATATCCAGAATCTAGCCAAGCCTCCACCCCTTTCTACTGGTGTCTCTCCAATGGCCGTGTATATGTCCACACATAAAATAAAACAGTGCTCCATGTGCCAGTGAACGGTGACTTAAGAGGAAAACTACATCTCCCAGTTTCCCCACTGCCACCACTGCTTATCTTCCTCTATAAACACAATATCCTACTAAATGTTTCCACATGGCACAAAGTGTTCCAGGTTGCAGGAATATGCCGGTTACTAAGATACAACGGAGTCCTGCCTGCCTAGCACTTACCTCCTGGAAACAAACAACAAAGAAACAGCACAGTCTTATATCTAGGTACGTATAAAAAAGACATCAACATGCCCAAGCCAGACAGTGAGATTAAGGAGCCACTTTAACAATGTCTATGAGGAACACCGTCGAAAGGAAGTAACACAGACTTTTAAACACAAAGTGGTGACACATGCCTGGTATCCCAGCACTTGGGCGGTAGGGAAAGATCAGGAGTTCAAGATCGTTCCCCTCTATATAGCAAGTTCAAGGAGGCCAGCCTAGACTACAAGAGACTCCTTATGTTAGTTCTAGGTGTGGTGCCATAAGCCTTTAATCCCAGTAAGCAAGAGACAGAAGACTATGCATCACTGTGAATTCAAGGCCAGCTTGGTCTACATAGTAAGCTGCAGGCTCACCAAGGCTACAAGGTGAGACAATGTCTCAACAAGCAAAATAAAAGAAAAAAAGAGGTGGAGAGAGAAGCAAGAGTAACAGACCATGCGAAAACCAAAGAAGACATATATTGGGCATGGAAAACACGAAAAAGGATTTTAAGATGTAAAGCGACATAGAAAGATGAGACTCGGTGTGATGAGCACAAAGAAAGTTCCAGAGATTAGGAAGAAACCAGGCCACACCAGCCTGTGAAGATAATTTTTTTTTAAGCTGGATTTTATTTGAAGGTCAATGGAAAGCCACGGAAAAGCTTATACGCAGTTTTATCTTTGGAAGCTGAATCTCTGAGAATTGACTGTGGACAATCAAAATCAGAAGCAGAGGGAAGGGTGGTGGTGGAACAAGCCAAGGATGGCGTGGGATGAAACAGGCTGGTGTCCGCACAGGGGAGGAAGGCACACAGAGTCGCAGCTCTAAGATAGAGTGTACTGGCAAAGCAATGCACGTCACGGAACGAGGGAGCACAGAGAAAGGACTCACAAATGATTGCTCTATTGTTGTCTTTAGTCACTACATTGATCATGGTACCAATTCCAAGTGAGGAAAAGGGTTTGGGGGTCATGGAGACACATAAAATTGTAGAGTTCTGTACATACCATTTTATTCTTCTGATAATTATTAATCGTTTAAGTAAATATGCCCAGGAAAGATATTGTTTAAAGTTAGTTAACAATCTCAGCATGAAGATGGAGAGAGAGTGCTGACTGGACCCTGGTCTCTCCAAAGTTTACATAAAGGCAAGGAAGCAAATTGTCACTAAGACCCATCAACAAATTCCAACTATCGCTATAGCCTCAAACCTTTTCCTTCCTGACTAAACTACTAGTCGGTCAAGCCAGAAACTGAGCAGTCATTCTTCATTGTCTCTTTCCCCTTCCTTCTTCTCATAGAACCTTCTAGAGAGAGCTTATCAGTGAAGAACAAAAAGAAAGATGAATGCTAAGGAATACAGTCATAGAATGTATGACAAGTCTCAGAAAGAAGCAAATGATCGGCATGATGCCAAGTAAAAGGTAGTTTTGTTTTGTTTTTTTTTTTTAAGAAAAAATATCATACAGTATGATAAGATAAAAGTAATTTTATTTACTTTTCCAAATCTATTACATATATAACTACACTCATACGCAGACAAGGGTTTTTTTTGTTTCTAGGAGAATATATCTTACATGTTTTTTTTTTTTTTTTGCATAGTATTTGTAAACTTTACAAATGTTTTTGGAGATCTTTCACTATCTGTGTGTACCAACATATCATCCTTTACTATTCTGTTGTAAGGATTTAACCTACATTTTTATCTATTCTTACATGTAGAACTCACACTGTTCTCTATTCTTTCATGGATTAAAAGACATGCCTGGGCAATGCTGACACTTCAAACAGGAGAATTTGACAGAAGCTAAGAGCTTACCCTACAAAAGATAGAAGAATGAAAATTCAAAGGCTCTTTTTCCCATGCCATGTTGTCTCTTTTTGTACTATAGGAAAGATTGACTTTTGAGAAATCCGTGCACAATGGCAAACTATATAAGCACTTACTACACTGTGATAAATGCACAGTTGGAATGGTCTCTCTCCATGGCCAGTCAACTGAGGTGAATGGGTTTAGTTGGTGTGGGGCTTTTCTGTGCTGTATCCATGCCTCCCCTATTTGCTTATTTCTGCTTCTCTAACTTCTCTAAGAATTCAACACAACTGGTACACTCAAAGTTCCCTTTTTAAAATGTCAAAATTCTATTATTCTACCTTTTAAATCAAATGCCTATGTTTTTAGAACTTTTAAGATGTTTGAGGATTTTAAAGATGGTTTGAGAATCTCTAGACCAGCCAGGCCTGCCTAGTAAGTTCTTGTCTTAAAAACATGATGTCTTAACACCTTAGAAATATTTTATAAACTATGAAAACAGTGGATTTTACGGCGAGTAACTTCCTTCACATAGCTGAAATGGTTGCAGCCTTTCGTCACCAAACCTATGCCTTGTTCTTTACAGCCACCATGACATTTCCTTTTCACTTTTATGATTTTGAATCATCCTATTCACTTCATGTTTATTACGCCTTTCCCCCACAGTACTAAGTGGTCTTACTTCCAAGCTAGTAGAAGGTTGGAAGAATCCCAGAGAAGTCCTCTTTCGCCTAGGGTGGCCCCGAGCAATCTGCTGACCGTCTATACACTCCTAAAAGACGTTAGTTCTACAAATGCACCACAGTGCTAGTGTGCCTAGTGAGCCTTTCCCTGGGTTTGATTCCAGAACCGTAAGATATGTCCATTAAAATCCTAAGATACAGAGGGAAACCATGCTTCAGTCAGAAAATGCAAGGAACCATCATTGCCTGCATCCTAAGAGCTAACCCGAGGGTCGGGACAACCTTCTCATCTGCTTTGTTCGCCTCACAAAAATAGTTAATAGCTGTGAATGGCCTGCCCATATTTAATGCTGGGAAATGATATTAAAGGTGGAGAATGACGGGTGCTTTTGGACTGGCAGCAGCGGAGAGGGTGCCTAGTTGCAGCTGCACAGTTGCCCCTCTCCACAGCAAGGGTGGCTCTAACTCTGCTGCTGGCCCAGGGATTCCCTTCTCGGCCTTCTCACCTCTTGCTACCTGCGCTTGCATTATAAGCATCGAATTTGTGACCTTTCGAGCAAACTCTCTATCGCCAAACACTCTATTACTAACACTCGATAGCCTTGCCAAAATGGCTGAGAAATCTTTTCTAATCCATTCCTGTCTATCAGGGATTCTGGATGGGAGCGCAACTTCCCCATCAACTAGCCACAAAATGCACAATTTGATCATCTGGACTCTGACCGTCCAGACATCTGGGAAACCTGGAAGCAAGACAGAAAGAAAGGGAGCAAGACCAAAAAGGGGGGGGGGGAGGTGGAGAACACACTGAACTCTGCACCTATCACAGTCTTCACACCCCTCTCTCACTTCTCGCTGTTTTCTTGCCATGAATGCATCAGACATTGCAGACCTATGGCTGACATGCTTTTCCCAGGAGAATGCTCAGAAATGCTTTCAAAAGAAGGCTTAGATAGCACAGTTACATTTCACAGCTGTTAAAAATGGGAGAGGACAGGAACTCCACAAGGAGAGCAACAGAACCAAAAAATCTGAGCACAGGGGTCTTTCCTGAGACTGCTATTCCAACCAAGGACCATGCATGGAGATAACCTAAGACCCCTGCACAGATGTAGCCCATGGCAGTTCAGTATCCAAGTGGGTTCCATTATGATTGGAACAGGAACTGTCTCTGACACGAACTGATTGGCCTACTCTTTAATTACCTCCCCCTGAGGGGGAAGCAGCATTACCAGGCCACACAGAAGAGGACAAGGCAGCCACTCCTGATAAGACCTAATTGACTAGGATCAGAAGGAAGGAAAAGAAGTCCTCCCCTATCAGTGGACTTGGGGAGGGGCATGCATGCAGAGGGTGGAGGAAGGGAGGGATTGGGACAGGAGGAGGGAGGGATACAAAGTGAGTAAAGTATAATTAATAAAGAAAAATAAAATAAAATAAATCAAAAAATATACAGAAAAAAAACAAATTATAACACAAATCCAAAAAAATGGGATACAGCAGAAATCCTGAAATAAGAGAGGTCCCCTCAAATCCTCTCTGCTTACCACACCACTTATATCCTCTCTGCTTAACATCAGATCCAAGGCCGTTCTGCTTCTCTGAGCCTTCTCAGGATATGCAGTCATACTTTTTATTCCCTGGTGTGGAGTGACAATGAGAGGAGACTGTGAAATAACACAAAGCCTCAGGCCCCGTCCCAAGACAGCACAGCCATGGTTGCCTTGTGGAAATATGGAGGGGCCAAAGCCGCTGACTTCAGCTCACCCCAGATCACTGGACAGCTGAGTGTCCACACACCTAGATGTTCTAAGACTTATAAAATCTGTCTACAGAGGAAAGTCCAACCATTATGTCATCACACTTAAAATAGAATACTGCCACACTGATCACCCACACACATATACACATATATGTACATACACGAATACACACATACATATGCATGTATACATACACTGAGAACCACACACACCAGCAAGATGAGAGCCTTCTGGTAAGTGGAAATACATTGTGCTGTGTAGGAAGCACTTGAACACAGGGTAAGACTAATGTTTATGATGCACCAGCCCAGACAGAAACTGCATCCTGACAAGACAAAAACAAAACAAAACAAAAAAGCCACTGCAGTTTATGAGGCTGACCTGGGGTGCTTGTGTGTAGGTATACTTCTTCTTGAAGGCTTCTTTACCTACCAAGTCACCTTGCTGATCGTGTGTGGACAGCTCATTTGCATGCATTTGATCTCTTGGGGGATTCCAAGTGTGTGGACAGTTCATTTGCATGTACTTGACCTATTGGGAGATTCTTCCCAGGTTGAGAACACAGCCAACTGATTATCTGGCAGCCTCCACAGGTCACTTAAAGATCAATTGACAGTGAAAGAATCTGGTGATATGGGAACAGGCACATACAAAGTTGATCTGTGCAACATTTTCATAATGTGTACAGAGGTACAGCTGTCAATCTTGAGGCCCCCCAAAAAAAAGAAAAGAAAGAAAGAAAGCACATACACACACACACACACACACACACACACACAACCCCACATTAACAAACAAACAAACAAACAAACAAAACAAAACAAAGGATGACACACACCTAAAACTCAAATCATCAGAAAAGGCATCAAACTGGAAGACAAAGGAGCGTGAGTTTTTTTTCTTTCAGCAGTTTATCTTCCATGACGTTCTGCCTCCCTCCTTCCAGCCCTTTCACTGTCAGACAACACTTGAATGCTTAGTTTTTATCAGAGGAAATGGCTTATGTACAACTGTAGCAAACAGGGCAGTATGCCCATGACTCCAAGCCTTGAACTTAATCCTGGGCCACACTGACCTGGAGATCATCTCTTCTCCAGTAGAATAAGCCAAGTGTTCACATAGTCACACAGCTGTTTCATCACCACTGACGTATGACTCTGCATGATTCAGGAAGGGAAAAGCAGAGACAGAGTGTGGAAAAAGGCAAGTAGATTAAAACCAACGAGTTCTACCTCTCCAAGTAAAGACGTGTTTTGCCTTCGTTTGTGTGGTCGAGCGTTACCACACTCAAACAGCTCTTCAGGAGAGCTGTGGCGGCTATGCCAGCACTGCATAGGAAAGAGATAGAACTGAACGAAGGGAGCCTGGGGCCTGGGATTTCATGACGTCATCTGTGCAGTTCTCCATGGGATGTGTATGCAATGAGGGATGCCCTGCTGCATGACTCAGAAAGACAGAGCTCCTTCTAACCCTAGTCTGGGTTCAACTATCTCTATGCACCCCAGTACTGGGGTTACAGACGTGTGTCACTATACTTGGCTTTTGCATAGGTACCTGGAATTTGAATTCAGGTTTTCGTAACTTTGAATACAGGCTAAGTCTGTCCTGGATTCTGATAAAAATCCAACCTGTAACAGATCTAAAGATGATTAAAAAAAAAAAATAAACAACTAGAAAAGATGAAACAGAGAGAGGCCAGAACCTTCCAGATAAAATCTAATATGAAGAAAGAAAGCTGTTCTCATGTGATTAGTTCCACATAGACAGAGTATGGATACCTAACTTAATGTCAGCTTATACTTGAATAGTTTTATTCCCTTAACTCAACACAACCTACTTCTCTAATTGAAAACGTGTGACTTAAGGTTCTCTGTTTCTTGATAAGGAAAAGAAAAGAAAAGAGGAAAAAGAATCTTCCCTGCACACCTGTTTCACCCTACCTGTGCCTAGATAACAGAAGGATGCAGGAGGCGCTGCTACACAACGTCCAGCAGTGGGTACCCCTTTATTCTATCACTTTCTACCTTAGGTTTTGAGATAATTGCTCCTTGAGCCCAGAGCTCACTGTTTTGACCAGAGAGCCCCTGGGTTCAACTATCTCTATGCACCCCAGTACTGGGGTACAAACATGTGCCACTATAGTTGGCTTTTATATAGGGACCAGGAATCTGAATTCAGGTTTTCCTAACTTTGAATGTGGCTGGCAAAGACAGATACACAGATTAATTAATAAATTTTCAGAGGTGCTGGAGAGGTAGCTATACATGAAAGTGTCTGCACAGCTCCTGCAGAGGGGCCAATTTGACTCCCAGTACTCATACAGGGTAGTGCACAACTACTTTAACTCCAGCTTCAGGGTATCTGACACCTCTGTACTCTGTGGGCTTCTGAACAGACCCCTCCCCCCACATGCACACATATCCACATAGTTTAAAATGTAAATATCTAAAAAGAAAGAAGCTCTATTAATGATGTTCTGCTATACTTGCAAACAGGAGGCTAGCATAACTGTCCTTTGAGAGGCATCCATTATAGATGTGTAGCTTGGTTTTCATGTGGGACTCCTAACATCAGGAGCTGGGGCTGTCTCTAACTCTGTCGCCTACCTTTGGATCCCTTTCTCCTAATGGCTACCTTGTCTAGCCTCAATAGAGAAGATGTGCCTAGTCCTACTAAACTTGATATGCTAAGGTGGTTGATGTCCACGGGAGAACTCCTCTTTTTTGTAGAGGGAAGATGGGGAGTGAGAATGGAGAGGAGAGGGAGGAACTGGGAGGAGGTGAGGAGGGGAAGAAGCTATCACAATGTAAAGTAAATAAATAATCAATGAAAAAAGAAGAAGGAAAGAAGCTCTGGGAACAGGAGTAGACTATTTTTTCAAGAGTCCGGTTCTCTGGAGATCCTATCTCAAAAACTAAGGTAGAAAATAAAAGAGAGAAACCCTACATTGACCTTTGGTTTCTACATGCACAAGCAGAGTTAAGTATGCTTCCACAAATGTGTGTGTGCGACACACACATCACACACAGAAGAATGCAAGACGTATCGTCTCACTGTTTTAAGATGTGCCAACGCTTCCTGCCAAGCTATGTTATTATTATACTAGTGCTGTCATCTCAGAAGTCTATGAATCCCTGTCATTTGAAATGATAATCACAACGTGATGTTAACGCGTGGGAATCAAGGCTATTCCTGCTCTCAAGGCTCATGTGCCCCAGCTGACCACACAACTTTCTTAGAATCAAGAGGGTAATTCTCACAGTGCTGCTGCTCTGGCCTTTCCTTCTTTAGAACCCTCTGAGTAAAGGCAGAAGCAGCCATGCAATTTAGTAGAGTAAACAAAGCCAAAGCCTGTTTGGTATGATTCAACCTGCCATTTTCCCTTTCTTGAAAAGGTAGTAGTTAAAAACAACATGAAGTTAACATCACCAATGTCCTCCATAAAGCCGGTTCCCATGGTCCATTCCCACGAACCTGTGTATGGTCTGGCATACCTAGCACTCCACCATACTTTAAGGAGTAACTGACACACCAGAACTTTCATTCTATACTCTCATGCAGTTAACTCAGGGTGAAGAATGTCCAACCAGAACATGGGAATTTATAAAATGCTATGGGTTGGATGTGGTTTGTTCCAAAAGGGCTTGTGAACTGAAAGCTTGGTTACTAATGGGAGGTTTAAGAAGTGGGAGCTCTGTGGGAGGTCACTAGCCCCCTGAGAGTGTTTTAAAAGTATTTTAAAAGACCTTGCCTGTCCTAGCCACTGCCTTCCTGTCTTGCCATGTAAAATCTCTCTCACACACTCTCACCATCCTGCCATCAATAAGGTAACATAATCATGGGGAAAGGAACGCTTACCACAGATGATCCTTAGCTTTTTGTTTAGCTTTCAAAACCATGTGTTAAGTAAACTTCTTGTCATATTATTTGGCCTCAAGTATTTTGTTATAGCAACAGAAAAAAATATATATATATATATAGAACATATATGTGTGTGTATCTGTCTTTAAATGTTTCCCTATAAAACGTTTATTAAGTATTTACTGATTAAGAAAGGAGAACAGCCATATTTATTTATTTACTTATTTTAAGCCATAATCATACTATGTACCCAAAATCATGATCCTCCTGCTTCAGCCTCCTGAGTGTTGAAATTGTCAGGCATGTGCACACCCAGTTATTAAAGCAGAGAGCCCATCCTAAGCATATGGTTAAAATCGATGTCTACAACAACAGAGCAAACAATCATCCTGTGTCTTCCTCTATAATGCAGAGCAAGGTGCCTCTGGCCCCTGTACTATGTGGCCAAAGTATTCCTATGAAACTTGAATACAATCAGAAAGAGAACTACACTTGAAATGTATTGTGTTAAGTTACTGACTTATGCCATTCCAAAGAAGAGAAAGCTGAAGAATGTAACAGAGTGACAAGGACTTGGGAGCCATGGCAGCTAAGTGTGATTCTGGAGCACAGAAGAAAGCAGTGAGACTATGACGCCTGCATATGAGATAACATTAAGCCAATGTTGACATCCAGAGTTCTGTTATTGTGCTTATGGTTACAGGGTAGAATGCCCTCCTTTTTAATGAGTGCGCAATGGAGTTGTTTACTAATTTGGTGTTGTTGGTTATTTGCTTGTTTATTTATTTAGTGCTGTTGGGAACCAAACACAAGACCCCATGCTTGATATGCAAAGGAGTCCATTCCAACCTTTCTTCCTGGCTCTCAGGATTTAGAGGAATTTGAACTGAAGGAAAATATTCATAGCTCATTTCTGAATGTTCAGAAAATGCCCATGTGTAGGTGTGTGAATGTGTCTGTGTGTGCACAGACTAAGAAGAGAAGGGAAACTGGACAGCGTGGGGAATCCAGAAAGCTATGTACAGTTCATTCTAAATAAAAACGTTGGTGGTTTCTGTTTTGTTTTGCTAACGTTGAAAAGAAAAAAAAAATATTACTTGAGCCTAAGCTTGCCAAGGGAGTTGGAGCAGGGAAGCAACACCTTCTATCTCCTTTCCCCCTAAACCCCAACTCTGAGAAGTTTCATCTTATCTTGGAGGTCCCTGAAAGCTGCTCTGGGAGAACCAGGAGGCACCTCAGAGCCTGACAAGGGGCTGGAGATACTAGGAGCTCAAGAAATAGCCAGTGAAACAGTGGACCACAGAAATACAAAAGAAAGCATGGGGAACCCCACCTTTGTGGTACTCTGAGTGGCAGTCATAGGCAGCACTAAAGGGTGGAGATAAGGCACACCCCTACTTTTGGCTCTTCCTTTTGTTGAGAATGATACAGGGACCGCTGGGCTGACCTAATTGGTCTCGCACCCCTAGACACAGTGAGAAGGGTGAGTGTTCAGGTACTCGATGGCCCAGGACCCAAGGTGTCTGTTGGATCATACACAAGCTATTTATGCACAGAGATAAGAAAACAGAAAACCAAGATGCCTGCAATAATATTAAGGATGGAAATAGCTCCTTATGGAGTAAATTCTTCCTCAGTGAACACAGTCTCATCCCAATCATTTCCTAATTCTTGAGCTAACTTTTCAAAATCACGTGGACTTTGCACATGAGGCTTAAAACAAAAATCATACTAATTGCTAAGTTCAAGACATTCATTTTACAGGTGAAAGAACTGTGACTTCGCTGTAAAGAGGTAGCAAATCCAAACTGTCCTAAGAGATGACTTTCCCTGAAAAATCAGTCTAAATAGAGATAACAATGTACACCTGAAATGTACATATTAGGTGACGTCCCTATGCCAAACAAGAGGGACCTGAAAGAAACGTACTTTCTCTAACTACTGAAATACAATCCACAGCCATGAACACTGTGCCATATATTCCAAGGAAAATTGATACAGAGTATGGAGCTTTAATGAAAATGGTCCCCACAGGATAATAAGGAATGTACTATTGGGATGTGTGGCCTTGCTGGAGTAGGTGTGGCCTTGCTGATGGAGGCATAGCACTTGGGGTGGGCTTTGGGGATTTCAAATGCCCAAGCTACGCCCAGTGTCACTCTTCTCTCTTCCTGCTGCCAGCCTATCTAGATGTAGAGCTCTCAGCTACCTCTCTGGCACTGTCTATCTGCATGCTGCCAGACTTCCTGTCATGACAAGAAAGTATTAAACCCCTGAACTATAAGCGAACCCCAATTAAATGTTTTCCATGATAAGAGTTGCTGTGGTCATGATGACTCTTCACAGCAGTAAAAACCCTAACTAAGACACAGAGTAAACCACAGCCCCTAACAGAAGGCAAGACTCCAAGCAAACACTGAATTGCATAAGAATCCAAGAGCCTCTTTCACAAAAAAAAAACGGTTTTCCAAGAGCTTCTAGCTGAGGCTGCTATGCTTGCTGGTAAGGACTTGTTTGTCAAATTATTTGAAAATGGGTTCTATGGCAAATCAAAGTCATAACGGAAAGGAAGAGGCAAAATAACTTAAACATCAAATAATGTATCATGATTCTAAAGAGGAACTAAGATATGTTGGCATGACTACCTTTGCTTCTTCACTACCTGGCACATCCTGGAGAGCCGACTGTACGGATGTGAATTTCTTCATCTGGCTTAATTAATGAAGACAGCTACTTAACTCGATGCCCGTGTCTTAGTTGTCTTCTCTTAGTTTGTCCCCAATACTTCTTAGTTTCTAATATCTCATGCCAAAGCTACCTCATGCTTGTTCTCACTTCCTTCTAAGATCCCTCAGGAGCACACTGTGGTACAGCCCAAAAGGACCAGGGGCAAGAAGGATATTAGATGAGCCCCCAAGAGTAGAAGCTGGCTTTTGCCCCTGTGGGTGCAAACATGCTTTCTGTAACAGACATGGCCTGGTTCTGAACTATCAATGCCAAGAAAAACAGCAAGTATTAATATAAGTCAACACTGGCTTATGAGTATTAGGGGAAAAAGTCATCCATGTTGCTCACAGGACCTCAAGCTGCATGCATATAGAGAGATGACGTATTCTTCTTTCTTTAGATGTGATCAACTAATCTATCTTCTCAAGCTACAGCCCCTCTCGGGTCTGGATAAAAGCTCAAACCTACGGAAACCCCTGGGATGGTCTCCGCTTGGAATGACAATGGCACGTCAGTAAAAATCCAGCCAGTGAGTGGTGTTGTTTGAGAGCAGATAGATATTGAACCAAAGGATACTGTAACAGATGGAAACAGGAGCCTCATGCTTGGTCACTGCCTCCTAGTGTTATCGCCAATGAAAAATGCAGAAGCACAGCTTCTTGGTCCCTATCCAACTGGGTTTTCTTACCTTTGGTTCCATTGAAATGAAACTGTGGGTTCCTCTGCTCGAAAGAACAGACCTTTTAATGGTCCTACTATGGTAGAAGTGATAGTAGTCCTTCAACGCGCCAATCTGTGGGACAAGGTGGGAGGAAGAGCAGAGGGCAGACATGTTAATATCTGGAGACGGCCCGTTGCCTTGTTTTCCATTAAAATAAGAACACAAAACAAAAAGGTCCATAAATTATGCAGCTGCCTGATATACTTAAATGTCACTTGAACCTTGCTGGTCACTTTTCAAAAGAAGGACATCCGATATGAAATATGAGTGTCCTTGAAGCGGCGGCCACAGAACTAACGATTCTATTGGGGCAGTTAGCTTCTCCATATCGCCTGTTTAATGTTTAATTTATATGCAGCATTTTAAGTAATGCTATATCAATCTATATCCAAATGTGGGAAAGAAGGGAAAAGTCAAATAGCTGTCTAGTTATAAAAACACACTGAATTCTGTTTGCTGGGAGAAACAGACAATGAAGGACGCCGCCAAGTTATTTATACACTTAATTTGAAACACGTCTTAAGCAGTTGATCATTCACAAAGATAGCAGCGCTACTTAGATCAAGAGACTGTAGGCACAGCCCTCAAGTGCACTGGTAACTTCTAGAACAATCTTAGAGCTCAGCTTCTGGGAACAAATGGCTTTTTCTGTTTTACCTTAGCCTTGACTTTTAACACGATTTAGTTTCCCTCATTTTTAGTCTTTCCCAGTTAAAACCAGCAGGTCTATAAATACGCCCAGCATTGAAAAACAAATGAACAAGTCATTCAACAAGTGCATGCTTGTGGCAGCAGTTGATAATGTGCTTGAGGCACACCATGAGGACCTGAGTCTGATTCCCAGCAACCAAGTACAAGCTCGGCACGCCAGTGTGTAGAACCTATTGCTTGGAAGAGGAATGCAGAGAGGGGAGAATCCCTAAGATCTGCTGACCAACTGGCCAACTAGTTTAGCTGATCAGTGAGCTCCAGGCTCACTGAGAGACCCCATTTCAATGTAAAGGGAGATGGACAGACTAGATGGCTCATCAAAGGCACTTGGCTTTGCAAGCTCAATTACTGGAATTTGATCCCTAGAACTCACATAAAGGTGAAGAAAGAGATCTACAAAGTTATCCTCTCATATCCCTTTCACCCCCATGACACTCATGAACCCCTCACCCCCTACATACAATCACACATAAAACAATAATCATAAGTAAATGTAAAGTGAACAACTGAGGGAGGTCAATTCTGAACTCTTTGTATACCCGTATGCACACGCACACACATATACACACTGGATCAGCCAATGAGAACTGAACCCTACCACACAGGCAGGGCTTGTGCGTAGTATTTCATTTCTGCTGACACCCCAGCTGAACAGCATGTACTCTTGAGCCTGTGTTTCCTTTTCTGTAAAATTGGATTTGGGGCTAGTTAATTTCTAAGACCACTGCAGTGCTCATATTCCATTCTTTAACAGTAACACTTTCTTTGCTTCGGGCAAATACAGTAAATGTCTAATCCTCTAGACACCCATGGCTCTACACTAAAGGAATGACCACTGTGATGAAGTTGTCCTGTTGGTACAATGTAGACCTCGGGCTTTCTTAATTAAAACACCATTGGTCCAGGTTAATGTTTTCATTATAAAAAGTTGGTTTCCAAGATCCGCCTCCTCGTTATGCTCTCACTTCGTGTTTTGTGTCACTTAGACATTATCTCCTTGTGGGACTTTGTAATGTTGTACTTTCATTAAAACTTGAGAGAAAGCCTGAAGCCTCACATCTTTGATTCAAGCGGAAAATGTCCTGGTCTATACAGACTACTCGACAACAACAACAAAAAAGGGAAGTATGAAGCCATGAGGCGTCCGGTCAAGTCACTGCCTGGCACACAGTCATTGTTGGAAGCTTATTACCTTCCCTTCTCTCTTCACTTCCAATTCAACTTTCACCTCCCTTCCCTTGTCAGGATTACTTCTGGCCTATTCTGTCATTAGCTCTTCTCTTCCCAGCCCTCACTGGCAAAAACCAAGAGTTGATGACACATGATTGTAGGAAGGTATGCAGCAAGGGTATTTATACAAGACTGGTCAAAAGTGTAAGAGGAGATGCTGTTTGAGGAGACTAAACTGCATGTAACCTTGGACACCACCTTTCTGTGTCTAAAGGTGCATTCTGCAGAGAGCCACCTGTGAACAGACATCAGAGCAAATTCTGTAAATGTTCAAAACACCCAGCTGCCATCCTGAGGTGATTAATTCTATACAAATAAAAGCAGTTTCATCTCCTAGATATAGTGAGTTAAAAATAAATAAAAGTACACACCCTGGCTATTAAATGTTCAATTGTTGAAAGGAGAACAAGGAAGAATTTATAGTTGTATAGTATACCGTTGTAAAAATATTTTCAAAATTAAAAATTTCAAAACTGAGAAGGGACTTCTTTTCACTGCTTAATGCATGTAGCTTTTTATTATTAAAACCGCATAAACATAATTTAAAAATAAAGAATAGAAAAGTTTCTCTGAGAAGTGGACAGGGCTTAGTGTAGAAACTCACAGCTAGTGCAAGTCCAGAACAAAAGTGTCTGTGACATGCTCAATTACAAATGGGAGGTCTATATATCCAATTCTCCCAAATCTCAGGGACTATCACAGAAGATGGAGTGGAAAAATCCCAAGAGTCAGAAGACAGTACAGAGCAGAGTGAAACAGTGTCTTCCCAACATGCCTTACTAGAGAATTCACAGTGGCTACTGCTGCCTACAAAAGAGCTGCCCAAGATCAAGACAGTCAACAGCAGAACATGAAGGGAAAAGGCCTTCCCAAGCTCCACCTTACTGAGCAGTTATTGGCAGCTGAAGACTCCCAGGGGAAGGACAGTCAATTTCAACCTCCAGTGGATAGCCTGACACACGTGAAAGTTTGACTCTTGGTTGGTTATTTAAAAAACAACAAAACCAGGATACAAAATTGGGAGGGGTAAGGGAAGTAGGGGTGGATCTAGGAAAAGTTGGTGGGGGGGGAGAGAGTGGGGATGAAAATGATCAAAATAGTTGTGTACATCTATGAAAATCCCTGAGAGCAAAAATATACATTTTTTTAAATAATGAAAAAACTGAAATAGCATACACACAAATCCCAGCAATTTTTCCAAGGAGTATATACTCAAGTTCCATATGGCCAGTAGAAAGGCTACACCTACCCAGGCCCTAAACCACGCAGCAGTAAGCAATGATACCCTCCTCTTGGGGATTCTATTACTAAGCTGTGCAGTAGCTCACTGTAGTTTTTGGTTGATGCCTCATTTGCTAAGAGCTAAACTTGTGGGAAGCATCTTGTTCCTCTCCAACATATTATCAGATTTAGCCTAACCCCCAAGAGTTCTGGAAGCTAAATATCATTAGCTCTAATTGACTAACGGCGCATCCCAGGGCTCTGGGAATGCCCGAACACATCCTGCTGGGATTAAGGACTTGGTAGATAGTCACTAACATGATGAGGAGCCTAGCTCAGTTCCTGCATGACCCTGTGAATGGTCTCAGATGATGCAGAAGGATGATGACCCACCCTTCCGAGGGTCTTCCCGGAATGCACAACTAAGATCTAAACTGTACTTGCGCAGTGAGTGACAAGACATGGCAGAGGCTATACTAGTCAGACATAAAGCAAAGTCAAGAATGTTCTTGAAGGACCGTCTTAGGACTGTGACAGAGGTCTTGACATCTGCTTCCTAGCTGCCTGAGTATCATTTGGTACATCAGAGGTGATATTGTTTTTGTCATAGTTGTTTTGGTAGGCTCCCAAAAAACTACAGCTTTCTAGACCTGTGGAGACAACGCAGAGTAGCTTCCTAATCCCTTATCTTTCTAGTTGTGGACCAGGGTTAAGACTTTGAAAAACCAAGGGCAGTGTTGAAGGCTTGACCCTCCTAATATGCTCTCCCCTCTTAATATAAGCACATTCCAAATTAGCTGATCATAGAATCCATTCTCTGTAGTAGGTTCCTCTAACAATTCTAAACTAGACATACGGGAACCTCTTTAAAACTGACTACACCTTTACACAATCAACTCAGAGATGCTCCGTTGAATAACTCCATAGTCGTGTGCTATTGGCAAAAAGCTCCTGGATGACCCGCTGTGTCCACTCTGTCATCCTGTAGATGACAAGGTGCTTCTCATGGCAACTATACCATTCTTGTATCTTAAATAATTCCTCTTATGTTAGCTGGAATGATACTCACAAATGCAGCGTGTATGCAAGGCTGTACCATACCCTGCCTAAAGAAGACTTCCTGTGGCTTCTTTCGCTCTTAAATAATATTAGCTACACTTAATACTTTCTCATGATATTTCTAAAAGTCAACAAGAATAGGAATATCAAACACACTTACACAGGAACTTATTTGTTATGCTTTAGCCAACTCACTGAATGATAATCAGTACCTGCAGGCTCTCGCCTGGCCTCTCTCTGCAGTCTAACATCTTGTTCCCATTTTCTGGATTCCAGCCATGCTACCTACCTACCTTTAATTCCGTGACTCAGCCATGTTTGCTGACACCCCTACCAACAGCATCACTACCTCCATTCTCTCACCCTCTCTTCCTCTTTCTCACCATTTTGGCCACTCCCCAAATGAGGTCTCAGCTCTATTATATCATTTTGGAACCATAAGATGTACCTGTAGTTAAGCCCTGACTGGCACAAGTATCAGTCTAAGTCTGGTATCTTCATCTGCCTGCATTCTCCACTGAGGCTGCGACATGTCTGTTCCCAGCTCAACACAAACAGGATCACAGCAGAGCTTGCTGAAAGATGTAACAATCATAGTCACTGAATTGCTAAGATCACGTACAATCGCTCCATATGGTTCATAGTCTCTAGTAAGTCTATCCAATTGAAACTGATTTCAACAAAAATGGCTTCATTTGGCCTTAACTGAAGTACCAATCCTGCCAAGGTTATGTGATTGTGACAACTGCGGGCTGAGACGCTGTTTGCAAAACAGCAGCAGAAAAAAATTGTGTACATTGATCCAATTATTTTGTCTCATCCAAACAAAATAATCCATCTCCTTCCAAGAAAAAAATACATATATATTTATAAACATATTTATGTCTCATTTATTAATATGAATGTCCCTTATTGGCAAGACTTGTATCTTTTATATTCTTTCAATCCTGCTGAGGGCATTTAAGAAACATTAAAAAGAAAAATGCTTTAACATGTCGAGAGTTATTTTTTGAGAAGACATAAAAGGCAAAACAGTAATATTATCTATAGGCAAGACTCCCCCTGGGCCTGCTGGGGCAATGCAAGACAAAAGAGGACTGTGTTTACGTCATGTAAGAGCAACAGGGACCCAAACAGGGCGTGGTACATAACTGACACAGGGACACTGTATAAATAAATATACCAGGAAAGAGCGGAATAGACGAGGTGTATCAGGCATATCAAGGCCCAACCCTCCTACCACTGCATAAGGGGAAAAGAGTAATGCCTTGGCTTTTGTAAGGGAATTGTACACATTCTTTTCTGCCTAAAAACTCTGCCAAGATAAATTTCATCCTTTGTCCCTAATTCTCTCAAGCCTTTGGAAGGTGCCATCTTCAGTAGTGGCCTCTCACCAGAATTTTCTTTTCACTGCACTATTTACAACAAAGCATATTCTGAGTAAAGGATTTGCCAGGCTACTTTATAGTAATGTATGAATGACTAACTACAGAACTCAGTGTCTTGGTTTTCACAGAAACGACAGCATTTGGTCAGAAAAGTATGAATGAAGGAAAATAAATGAGCCCAATCACCAGAGTTAATTTGTTTAAGCTCTTCCTAGCCTTACCATATCTCTGACTCCTCCCATCAAAGGTAAGATAAAGCATACAGAGTGAGGTGTGCTTGGCCCCAAACATGCTCTGGCTTTGTTCCTGGCAAAGAGCTATGTGGCCTTCCATAGATCACTAGGCACCAATACTTCCTTCCACCTGTGCTCACAGTCAAAATGTATCACCATAGCATCTCCCTGCAGGTGGCTTGTATTGTCCCTCTACAGGGCTCTGCAGTCAAAAACAAAACAAAACAACAACAACAAAAAACAACCTTGCAAATGCCTGCCCAGTCCTGATATATGTCCTGCACATGGGAAGCCGGGCAGTCCCAGGCAAATCAGGACAGGCAGTGATGGCAAGAACTAGTTCTTAATGGTAAATCTATCAATCATTTCTCCAAGGCCACCTGTCTGCTTGGTTTTCACTCCCACCTCTTCAGTTTAACAGATTTCCCCAAATTCTGCACTTTCTTTTTTTTAAAAGTAATTAGTTATACCTCCATTCAAGAATTAAGACTCCTAGCAGGAGCAAACACTGAAGTAGACATTGCAAAGAAGACAGCATACATATTATATTCCAAATAGGCACACAGAAAGATGTTCAAGTGAAAATGAAAAACGTAATAACTGCACAATACCAGAATGGCTAACAAAAGACCGACAATGTCAGGTTCTAATCAAATCATTCAGCATCATTGTCAGCAATCACGGAAAATAGTACAGCATCTCTGGAAATTTTCTTACAAAACTTTCCTCAAGATACTTTGTTTCTAGGAACTTACCTAAAGGAAATATATTTCCAAACAAAAAATCCACACAGAGATATTGCCAGCCTGTATCTGAGTCTAATGGCCCATGAACAAACAGCTGAATGAGTTATGACATAACCATTCAGCTAAAAGCTGCTCAGGCTGAGCGTGGCACTGCATCTGTAATCCTAGCGCTCAGAAGATGGAGGCAGAAAGTTCACGGCTCAAGAGCAGCCTTAACTACATAGAGAGTTCAAAAGCATCCTGGGCTACATGAGACTCTGCTAAGACAGACAAATAGATACAGCAAGGAGGAAGTCGGGAGGTGGAGGAGCCAAATTACTGATATGACTGACATAGAAGAAAACATGAATGTCTGACTGTCTCAGGGTTTCTGTTGCTGCAACAAATACTAAGACCAAAAGCAACTTCGAGGGGGTGGTTATTTGGCTTAGGGTCCATCCTCAGGAGAAACCAAAGCAAGAACTTGGGACAGGAACCTAGAGGTAGGAACGGAAGTGGAAGCCATGGAGGAGTGCTGCTTACTGGCTTGCTCCTCCTGGCTTGCTCAGTTTGTTTTCTATATATATTGCAGTACTACCTGCCCGCATGACACTGCTCACAGTGGGGTAAGGCCTTCTACATTAATCATTAATCAAGAAAGTACCCCACAGGATTGCCTACAGGCCGATCTGATGGCAGTATTTTCTCAAGTGAGGCTACCTCTTCTCAGATGATTCTAGCTTGTGTCAAGTTGATTTAAAAATAAAAAAAATAAAAAAAATAAAAAATAAAAAACTTACCAGAACGATGAATTTCAAAATACATAGCCAGTGACGGGAACACAAAGTAAGGAAGGAAATCTAGGGGGTGGACAGTGCAAACTGGCAGAGGAAGCTGACCTGGAGTGACCTGGTGATGCATGAGGAACGCTCGTTCCCTGATTCTGATGCTAATCCAATTGCATGAATCAGCTCCTCGGAACTTTGTCCAGGCCACCAAACACCACCAGATCCAACCAGAGCTTTGCCTGACACCATGTTCAGGGACATCATGTTGGCCATTGGACATTACCAATGGTAGAAATTTTTGTAGCACATGCACATGCACGAGCACACGGCAAAGGACTTTCTTTTCTCCCTGAAGAGTACTTCATTCTCTACTTTGTCAGGATGTCACTGAGATACTCGTAGTGCACAACCATGAAACCTCACACAGGAGTAGCTGCATTGTGGGCATGTAAGTCATGCTTCAGTAACCAGGGATCTCAGAAAGGTTATGCAGCACTGTCTTCTGATTCTGTCTCTCTCTCTGTCATCTGCTGAACAAGCTGAAGACTAGAAGTTGCCAGACAGTTGAGGCTGTGATCTGTCTTCTAGATCACACCTTTCTCCATCTGCTCAGCTACAAGAAGGGATACTGACTATCCCTTCCCCAAAACCCAACATCTGAGACTTTTACTTGTTGCATGTATTTCCAGGTCTTTTTAGCAATTAGTGGCTGGAGAGGTAGATCTGTGTTTAAGGACACTAGACTATGCTTCTAGAGGTCTCTGGTTTGATCCCCAGCCCCCACCTGGCAGCTAACAACTGTCTGCAATTCCAATTCCAGGATATTTGTCATCCTCTTCTGGCCTCATGGGCACTGAGCATATAAGCAGAAAAATTCATCACATAAAATAAAGAAAAATAAATCTTGAAGGGGGGGGGAGAAACAGAGGCAATGTCTGCATACACTGTTTGCCCTTCATTAAGGTCAGAGGTATGACGCTTACACAGGACTTATCCAAACAGCACAGTGTTCAAATAACTATAATTCCTTGCTTTCTAGTACCTTCTGTAACTTTCAAAGGACAGCAAAAGTAAGGATCATGATTAATTTACTCACTCACTAAGAATACTCTCAACCTCAGGACCTTTGCACCTGTGTTTTGTTTTTGTTTGTTTGGCCTGGAATCTGCCTTGCTCTCTCACTGCTTTAGGGTCTTTAGTCTAATGCCAACTTCTTGGATAGGCTTTCTCTGGCCCCCAGTGACAATTCCATGTCCTTTGACATGTTTCGTACTCTGATTTATTTCCTTTCTAACATTTATTGCCACCTAATACTATGCATTATCTTTATTTTTTTCCATTTACTGTTTCTCTACCCTCACTAGAATATTTATTCATTATTAGATTGTTCTAAGCTTCCATTAATATACCAGACACACCTAAGAGATACATCAGATAAATAAATGAACTAACAGCTTCTGACCTTGAAGAACTCCTAGCAACAGTGGTCACATCTCTTCCATAGAGAAGGTTATAATGTAAACATTTGAAACAAACAATTTACCATTAAAATCTCTGTAATCACCAAAGCCAGCCTTGATATTTCTTAACTATTTTCTTACCCCCTCAGTAATACCTTTAGCAAAGCTACTAAATTAGCTGAAAGCATTGGGTCAGCATGCACAGACATACAAAAATCCATTCAGTCCTACCTAGTGTCATCACAGAACACAACAGTGGTTATCAGTCCTCCAGATTAAGAGCATGCCTGAACTCACGAAATAAAAAAAGGAAAGCTGAGGCTGGCCCTGGACAACTTAATTCTGAATGCACTCCCTTAACTACTCAAGAATTTGTGGGAAATGACATTTTTGCAGATGGAACAAACACCTCATCTACCTGAGATCAGAGTTGTTATCACAAGTGTATGCAGAATGTCATCCAGAGGCTCGTATGCTCAGCCACCTGGTTTCCGTCATGTAGCCCTGTTTTGAGTCTGTCATGGCTGGCAGAAGTGTGCAGTGACAGCATGCTTTGAAGAATATAGCCCAGCTCCACTTCCAATAGAATAATGGTTGATGGAGCATCACAGGAGAATGCTGCGATGCCTGTTCCCACTGCTCCCTAACAAATGCCAGGCCAACAGGCTTTCACTGTCAGGACAGACGGAAATCCCCTAAACTGTGAGCCAAAACGAAGCCCATCTTCGTAAGTGCTTTCAGTCAGGTGTTTGTTTACAACAATGAGAAAAGTACCTGATAGGAAAAACTTAAAAGAGTTGCAGAGAAACGGGGCACAGGGCCACATGTGTTTAATCCCTGCACTTGAGAGGCAGAGGCAAGTGGGTCTGTGTGAGTTTGAGGCGAGTCTGGTCTATACACTGAGTTCCAGGGCAACCAGAGCTAGTGGTGAGTCCTTGTATCAAGAACACAAGAAGAAAAACAGACAACAACAAAGAGGGTTGCATAGAATGGGCTGTTTTCTGAGAATTGTTTGAGAAAATACAAAAAGAAAGTGTTGCCAAGTGTCCCCTAGACCCTGAGAAAATTTCTTGTAGTCTATGGGGGCAAGATAGCTGATACGTGCATATCTGTCCCCAGGAAGCTTATAGAAGTGCCTCTGTGTTGACAAGAAGGTATATCTTCAAAGGACTGGAACGTTCTCTATATAGTCTAAGTTAAACAAACATGGCATCCTGGCACCCAGGTCACAGATGCCAACACACTCAGCAACAACCCACAGATACCTTTCTTTGACTTTGATTTCAAGTCCACTGCTCAAATTTCTCTTGTGATTTTGTCCTCAGTTCCTTCAGGTTGAGACTGAGTATTTGAACTCTTCAGAGAATGACACTGGAGCAAATAAATTCAGAGCTATAGCATTACAGTGATTAAAAAAAAGACAGAAAAGACTTCTGGATGCTCAATGGAAGCTGTGCACTCCCGATGATTTCAAATATATAATCTCTCTCTAGGATAGGCAGCTATATAGTAGGCTAAATAACAGATCTCCAAAACATCTACGTCTTAATCCTTGGAACCTGGGGAATGATGCCTAATAGGATGAAAGGAGTTAATATATATAATTAAGCTATAAATCTTGAGATGGAGAGATTTTTCTGACTCTCTGGTGGCTTACTACTGTCACAAGAGTTCTTATAGGGGAGAAGAAGCCAGGCCATGCCTGTAATCCTAGTACAAGAGATCCAGAGGTTAAAAGTCATTTTGAGCTACATAAATTTAGAGCTAGCCTAAGGTTATATAAGATTCTGTCTCAAAGCAACATAAACGAAGCATCAAAGTAGGTAGACAGGAAAGGAGAAAAAAGCATTAAAGCTAGGTAGAAAACTTAAAATTGTAACAAATCTGAAAATTTAAATTTTATAGATGGTGGAAGGGGACTCGAGACCAGAGATGAAGGGACCCTGGGAAGGTAGAAAAGCATGGAAGGGAGGTACCATGTGAAACCTCTAGAAGGGACGCATGTCCCATGACACCTGATGGAGATTGTCCTGCAACATGATAATAATGTTTTACGGTTCAAACTCACTAAGTTGTGGCAACTTGTTATAGCAATAACAGAAAGCTAATGTAAAGCTGAGGTGGATTCTCTTGATCCCCATATGCAGCAAAGTAGCCAAAGTAGATAGCTTATACACATGTCATCGTTTTTGTTCTTCATAACTTTAAGGTCTCTCTGGGTATTCAGTTATCAATTTCCAAATAGCTGTGACAATATAATCATGGGCTTAATGATGGCCAGGTGTCTGCTCTGAACTTTAGCATTATCTTGTTTTATCTCTCAACAAACAGAATCCCAAAGTAAAATACCTTTCTCAGATTAACAGAGCTAGTAAATGCCTTTTTGTTTTCCTTAATTCAGGCTGGTCCCAAACTTTCTATGTATCTTGAGGATGACACTAGACTTCTGATCTTCCTGCCTGCTGGGATTATGTAGTGCTGGAAATCTAACCCAAGGGTTCCTGCATGGGAGGCAAGTGCTCTACCAAATGAGCTACAGAGCAGCTCATGTAAATGATGCAAAACCATCACACAATATGAGATGCTAGGACAGCTGTTAGTTACTGCAGGTTTTCCTGACTGTATCTACCTTCTCCTTCTCCAGAGCCCAGCAAAGGGAAAGAATGGTTCTAATGTTATGAAGAATAAAAACAAGCTTAATCCAAAGAAAGATTAAGCAACATGCCCAAAGTTTGAAGTGCCTATACAAGGATTTGAATACCAAGTCAACAGGACTTTTAAAAAAAAATCTAAGTAGTTTCTAGTCATAGCACCTTGTTCTTTGGGTTTTGTTTTGTTTCATTTTGTAATGAAGGGTCTCATGTAACCCAGATTGAGCAAAAACTCCTTACATACCCAAAGGATGGCCTTGAACTTCTTGCCTCCAACCCCCAGGAGTTGGGGTTACAGTGGGCACTACCAAGCCTAGTTTATGAGGTACTGGAGCTCTGTGCATGCTAGGCAAGCACACTACCAAGCTCCAGGCCCAGTCCTAGCACTCTAATTCGCGTGGTTTTAGAAAGCTGCATGTGTCTCCACAGGCACACCCATTCCATCCCAGCTCCTTTTACCCTCACCAGCATGAGGTTTCATTATTTCATCCCCAAGCTACCCATATGAAGAACCTAAGTCATCCTACTCCATCTTGAAAGCAGCTAGAAATTACAAATAGCAAGGCTACAATCCTATACACACAAGAAACACATAACAATTCTCACCAAGGAAACCAAAGCAAGCAGAAGGAACACTAAGTTTTCCCGAGTTCAAGCTAGACCCAAAGACATGTGATTTACCCCAATACAAAGCATGCAATCTTGGAGCTAGGAAGGTCCCAACTTAGGGGTCTAGTTTGCTTTATACTGCTATGATATGACCAGGAAACAGTTTATTTCATCTTATGACTCCCGGTCACATTCTGTCACTGAGGGAAGTCAGAACAGGAACTTGAGGAACCTGCAGTCAGGAATTAAACAAAGCAGAGAACATGGGGGAAGACTGCTTACTGGCATGATTTTCATGGCTCACTCAGCTACCTGTCAGACAACCCAGGATGATGGCAGAGATGATGGTAGCACCCAGAGTGCACAGGCCCTCCCACACCAATCACTAATTAGGAAAATACTCTACAGCATGCCCACAAGCCAACCTGATGAGACAGTTTTTCAGCTGAGGTTTCTTCTTCCCAGATGACTCCAGCTTGTGTCATATTAACCAAAAGTAAGCAACGCAACAGATGTCTGGTCTAATTTTCCATCCTATACACAGGAGCCCACTCTTCATAACCTACAAAATACTGTCTTTTCTGGGGCAGACTAATTTTTAGAACATTATCCCCAGGAACCAAGATAAATCCACTGGCTCAAGCCTATAGCAAGACACACAGAGCATGTCTCTCTTCAGCCAGATAATCAGCACAGTTCCCTAGACCTTTCCTGTTCCTGGATGAGCATTTAAGTTTCTACATTTTGTCTGTGTAACAATCCTTTGCAGGTTGCTACCCCCAGAAAAGCCAACATCTGGGATGTCTCTGCAGAAAGCTTGGAGCCTAGAACAGAACACATGCCAACATTTTCTAGCCCTGTGGTGCCAAAATGGAGTCAATGACACCATAACCTCCCTTGGCTAATACTGCTGGCAAAAATGGATTAAAACTGAGTATTTTTAGCAAAGCAGACAGAATAGTCCACAAAAATCCTTTCAAACTTGGTTCTCCACCATTCTATATTTTAATTTCCTAGAGGTAAATGATAGAAATTTGTATTTGTTTGGCATGCTGTGTTTCACTTTCTATATTCCACACTATTATAGCCTGTCTAGACATTCATTTATTTATTGAGTGTTACCACAGGCCAAGCACAGATCCCAAGACACCACAGACTGAGGGAACCATGCAGAAGCCCTGCCAGTGTGAAGAGATCTTTGACAGGCTTCCATCAACCCCACTGCGTCAGCTCCAAGTCTGAAATGTACAGCTTCACTACCAAATCAGAATATTTCACCCAAGACAGCTCAAATAAATTTTCATACTTGTGTGCCGAAAAAGAAGAGTTCAGTGTTAAACTTCCAATATATTTGTAACACTTATTTAGGAATGACCTGGCAATGACCTCTCATTCATTTTCTGCAATATGGCTTTCTCTAAAATGAATAACTGTGGCCTTCATATTAAAAAAAACTCTCTGAACTAAATTCTTCCAAAAAGGTCATTTAATAATACTGTATTTAGTCAGCTTTTTTTTTTATAATTTAAGTATATTTCTAGGGGGTGCGGGCATGGCTTGGTGGTTAAGGGAGCTTACTACTTTTATGGGGTACCTGGGTCTGGTTCTCAGCACCCAAGCCAAGTGACTCCCAAACACCTGAAACTCCACCTCCAAGGGATTGGACACAGTCTTCTGACCTCCAAGGCACATCAAATCAGACTTTCACACACACACACAGAAAGGGAGAGGGTGAGAGGGAAAGGGGGACAAAGGTGGTGGGGAAAGAGAGACAGGACAGAGGAGCTAGGAGAGATCAGCACACAGTCCATATCGGGTCTATCCTGCCATTAATGATCACACCAGATATTGGAAACACATACACCAGAAAACAAACAGAAAAGAGTATAGTTTGACAGGTGGAACTATTGCTAGAATTAGCCTCTGGGATGGTACATTTGTCAACTCTGACTACCCATTATTATTATTTGTGGACTTACACTAAGGTCAACTCTATAGACTTGAACAGTCTGAATTAAGGACAGATGTCTTGGAAATATATTCTAGCAGGCCCATGAGGTGGCTCAGCAGGTGAAGGCACTTGCTGTAAAGCCTGACACCATGAGTTTAACCACCACAAGAGCCCACGATGGAAGAGGAGAACAGACTCTCACAAGCTTGGGTTTATCCCCTAGTCCACACATGGTAGAAGGGGAGAACAGCCTTTCACAAGCTGTATGTAAGTTCTGGGGCTGGAACTCAGGTTGGCAGGCTTGCATGGCAAATGCTTTTGCCCACTGGGCTTTCTCACTGGCCAACTACAACCACAAATAAAACATATTCTCCATAAAAGGGAAGACTGGGAGTACAATATCTGAGAACATTTAAAATATGACAGACTGCAAGGTTTAGCTCAGCCTGGACAGCTGATGACCTTTCAGCACCCTGCCACCTCTTTTTAATTAACCTATCAGGAGAAGTCCCTTTCTGTTAACAGAGAGGCCCTGCTTGTGCTCACTTGGATCCTTCCTGAGAACAGGCAGCATCAGTGCTTGTGCAGGGTGACTGCCTGGACAAGGCCAGGACCAGAGCAGAGAGCATTGGCACAGGGGCAGTAGTGGGAGCAGATGGGAGTTAGTGCTTTGGTCACTGAGAAGCTCCTATCAGCACAACTCCTGGGGCCCAGCACTTTAATTAGGACCACCAATTAAAGATGCCACAGGCACAGAACTATTAGAACAAAAGATGGCGTTAAATGGCAGCAGCAGGTAACTGTGAGGATGTGAGGGGAGGGGGCACTGCCACTGAGAACACTGAAAACTTCAAGTCAGCTTTCATGAAATTAAATCTTCGCTTATTGCGTAAGCCCTAGAAATCTCTTCTAAGTACTGCCCCAGAAAAAGAAATGGAAAACCTCAGTCATTCAAAACATTGTATATGAAAATTGTAACAATTTCAGCCATAATCACAAAAATCTGTACATAACCTCATGCCTTCGTGACTGGTAAATAAACAAACTGCTGCCTCCATACAATGGACACTACTGGCCAGTGAAGAGGAGTCACTCTCTATGGCTCATGAGGAGTGAATCTGAGATGCAAAAGAAGCCAGACTCACACAGGACTGTGCACTGCCTTATTCTGCTGGCATGACTGAATAAAAGGCATGCTTTATGTTTTCCTTTAGTAATTTCAAAATATCAGGTTTTCACTTAAGGTCTCTGATCCATTTTGAATTCATTTTTGTTCAAATGAGAGATGTACATCTAATTTCATTCTTCTGCATATGAATATCCAGTTTTGCCAGTTTATTATTACATGTTTTTTTCAGTGCATGTTTTGAAGTATTTATCAAATATGTAGCCAGAGCTATGTGAGTTTATTTCTAGATTCTTTGTTGTGTTCCACTGGCCTACATGTCTATTTGTGTGCCTGTATCATAGTGTCTTTGTCACTATGGCTCTGTACTATAATTTGAGGTGAAGTACTTTGATAGTTCCAGCAGTGTTTTTTTCTGCTTAGAATTGCTTTGGCTATCCACGGTCTTTTGCAAATGCAAGGACTGGTTTTTATAGTTCTGCAAAGAATGTTACTGGAATTTTAACAGAGGTGGCATTGAATCTGGGCATATATCCAAAGCATTCTAACTCTTACTAGAGAGATCTTCAGATAACTGTGTTTATTGATATCATATTTACGAGAGTGTGGAAATTAAGTCAGCCTACATGTCCATCAGCAAATAAATGAATAATGAAAATACTGTATATATACACAATAGAAATATTGTGTATATCTACTTCACCATAAAAAATAAAATGATAAATGTTAACAGAAAATGGATCTGGAAATTACTAAATGAAGAAGCACAGACTAGAAAAACCAATACAATGTCTTCACTCCCTTAGGTAGATCCTAGCTTTTAAACTTTACAAATATGGATATGTATATGTGAGTGTAGATAGAAGTCATGAAACAGTAAGGCATCTTAATTAGGGTTACTATTGATGTGATAAAACACTATGACCAAAAGCAACTTGGGGAAGAAAAGCAACTTGGGAAGAAAGTTCCAAATAACATTTCAGCATCAAAAGCATCGAGGGCAGGAACTCAAGCAGGGCGGGAACCTGGAGGCAGGAGCTGATGCAAAGGTCATGGAAGGGTGCTCCTTACTGGCTTGCTCATCATGGCTTGATCAATATGCTTCCTTATAGAACCCAGGACCACCAGCCCAGCATGTCCATACCCATAATGAACTGGGTGCTCTCCCATCAATTACTAATTGAGAAAGTGCCCTACATTCCTGCCTACAGACTAATATTATGAAAGCATTTTTTTTTCAATGAAGGCTTCCTTCTCTCTGATGATTACAGCTTGTGTCAAGCTGACATAAAACCAGCCAGTATAACAGGGACTAAAAACGGGGATGGGTTTTAAGAAAGTGGGAGAAGGTGAACAGAACATACGTGACATAAAAACAGAAAGAATTACTGGAGATACAAGAGCACAACAAAGAGCAGTGGGTGGGGAAAACATGGAAAGGGGGTCAGTGAATACAAATTGTTTATGAAAAAGGACATAATGAACCTATTCTTCTGTATAATTAAGAAACAAATTAAAAGCAGAACACTCATTCCTCCTCTACTCTCACATTCATCACACAGACCTCTGCAGCTCAACATGTGTGGGACACTTACCCACCAGCAATTAAGCAAGCAATTCTGCAGCACACACCAGATTTTTGAGGGACCCCTGATTAAACTGTAGTCTGGAAATACTGACCTTCAGGTAGTGTAAGATCTAAAAGAATCAGAGTTTGGCCCCCAGAGTCTTCCCTGTCCCAACTTCAGGTGCCAGTCACAAGACCTACTGGGTTCCCACAACTTCCTCCTCAGCACCTATTAATCTGCTACAGCAGCTCCCATAATTCAAGGAATCTGAGTTTATTATGAGGTATATAGATGGAGAGATGCAAGGTGGAGCTATGGGAAAGACTCATGGAGCATCTATGCTCTGTGGGAGCCCCATCCGCTAGGAACCTGCATGTACTCCACTGTCTGGAAGCTCTGTGAAACCTGTCCTGTTTTGTTTTATGCAGATTTTGTTGCATGATCATGACTGAAGCCTGAACAACCATGTAGACACATGATGGGACAAAGCAGGTATAATCAAATTCTGACAGGCAAAAGGCAGAAACCTAGAGGTCCTTCTGGTCAGTCTCTACACGGATTCTCTGTAACATTTATTCCTCCCTGGGACAGACCTGTTTTAAAACAGAGTCTTACTATCAGCCTGGGCTGGAGTGTTTCCTTATTGCCAGCTCAAAGTGCAGGGAAGATTATGCTCTGCATTTGAGAAGAGGAATTCTAATTTCTATGGCCTACCCTGGGGAGGGAGTAGCCCTAAGGACGTGGGTGAAAACAAAGATGGTCATCCTATCATACAAGTATCCTTTGAAAGGTAAAACAGACCAGAAAACAGAGGCCCTAAGACAAGAGGCCGACTGCAAAGCAGCACTGGGGAAATTTCCAAGCTACTTCTCTCTGTCTTTATCTGGGTGATGGTCATACCACTATAGGCAATTGTCAAGACTCATCACGTTATGCAATAGTACTCCATGCAAATGATCCTTCAGTAAATTTGATATTTTTACAGATGGTCTATGGGGAAAACCCCCACTTATGATACCATGATGCAGATGCAAAAGTGAAGAGTGAAGTTGTTTGCTCGGATTTCATGGTATCATCAAATCAGCTTTATTCCGTTGAAAAGCTTCCCCGCAGCCACCAGAGCCTCTTCAGCATCAGCTCTTCAGCATTCGAACAACAGCCCTGAGAATCATGCACAGCATGTAATGCCCCCCTTTTCGCGTAGCGGAGGAAATATTTCAACAACTCTCAGTAAAATACAGCTCTCTCCTCACAGCAAAAATGCGACTGATTACGCAACATGATGAGAACTGAAAAATAAAATAATAAAATAAAATAAAATGGCTGGGTAATTCTGGGAGAAAAAAAAAAAAGAAAAAAATGAGAAGACTCCTAAGACCCATTGACTGTCTACCTAACTTAGTTGCCTTGAAAACAAGGGGAAAGTCTGTAAGTCAGGGCAGTGGTGGAGCCCATGGCACCACGCCAGCAGCACTGACAGCCACAAGCTTGGCAGAAATGCACACACAGACCCCATGTCTATGTGAACCAGAATCTAGTCACTGCTATCTCAGGCAACTCAGGTCAAGGGATGAGGACATGCCAGCAGGACTGAGGGACAGCACAACATTCATAACAGAAGACAGGCAGCATTGTCTATGTCACAAGTATACATCTGACCTCTTGACAAATGTATAAATGTACCCACATTTGCCCACTCCTTCCTTCACAAAATTAGTGTGTATAGAGTATGTACATGTATGTGATTATTTATGTTTTTGTGGATGAGGGTGGATAAAAATATGTCCTGGCATATGTATGGACATAAGAGAACAATCTTGGTCCTCACCTTTGTACCTCGTTTAAGGCTAAGTCTCTTCGTGCTCCCCACTGCTCATGTCAGCTAGCAAGCGGGCAAGTGTTCAGAGATGCCCCAGTCTCCCCTTCCATTCTTGTTGGGGGTACACTTGAGTCACATATGTTCTCTGTGGGAGCTAGAGATTGCAAGTTCAGGTCCTCATACGTGTACAGCAGTTTACACACTGAGCCATCTCACTAGTTGGTTTTACTCACTTACAATATCACCACCCCAATCTACATTTAAAATAAAGTTCAGTTTTAGGATGAGTTGTATCCAAGTTTAACTCTAGGAGATAACTGAAAACATTACTAATGTTTACAGTACCACAAAGCATATCTGTTGACAGTTTTCTTGATGAAAATTCTGCTCACTGGATCAACACGAGAGCAGAAGAAGGGTTCGAGCTAGAAACACCCGGGCAATGCACGCACTCATCACTGTGAGTATTAAAGGCTGAGGTTGCCTTTCCATGACCCTTGGACCCACCATAAAAACTGTCCTGTAGCTTCCACTTCCCAATTTTATATTTTAGACAAATCCCTCAAACTGTAAAACTTAGAACATTCTTTCCTTCCTCTTTCAAGTAAAATGTTTTCATAGAAAAATGTTTTCCATCAGATCCAATAAGAGTTCATCAAGCCTGAGGCTTTATCTGCATTAGATTATCAATGTCTCCTTGGAACCCTGTTTCAATGAGGCTGTCTACTTACAGTAGCCACACAGGTGAACAATAAATTAATTCCACACAGGGGAACAATAAATCTACTCTTGTGATCGCTGAAGAGAGTCCACCTGATGCTATTTCCCATGATTTTTTGGGAAATATAGGCTTTAAAAATCTTATGAAAGAACGGGGAGATGGAAAGACCTGGAGGGGATTGGAGCTCCACAAGGAGAGCAACAGAACTGAAAAATCTGGGCACAGGGGCCTTTTCTGAGACTGATAACTCTAACCAAGGACCATGCATAGATATAACCTAGAACCCCTGCACAGATGTAGCCCATGGCAGTTCAGTGTCCAAGTGGGTAGCCTAGTAAGGGTCCGTTCGACCTTTTTCCTGGGAAAAGCAGAAGACTCATTTTGATGGAGGCAGACGTCATCTTTACTTTGTGTGTAAGAATATGTCTGTGCTGTCATGAGGCGCTTTTACCTATGACTTCAGACTTAAGGTCCACACATTCAAAGACCTGAGCTGGGGTCATGTGGTTTGTGAAATGGCTAGGAAGGATATGGAGCTGCATCCATCATGGCAACCAGTATACGTTCTGTCTTTAGGTCTGTAATGCAGCCCCTAAAATAACAGGATAGAGACCGAGACGTCAATATAGCTAATGTAGTCACTGTAGAAATTTTGTTTAATGTGGTACATTTGCAACGGGAGTAAGTTCTTGTAGCTGCAGGAACCAGTCTCCACCCCAGGTCTTTATCGCTGTAGTTTATTGGGGCTTTAAATTTGTTTCACAATTTAGTTACAGAACTTTGGCATGCTACAGCTGAGGGTGGAAGTTGTGTTCTTCTTTTAAATTCTTTGCATCTATGCTGGACATGCAATTTGGCAATATCCAGTGTTTTGAACATTAACACAGTTCATGGATTTATCTCTAGTCCAATGAAAGCCTCATATCTATGGAGGTCTAATGTCTACGAACTTAGTTTTTCTCCATTTATCTAGATACGAGGTATTTGTCTAGATAAGCATATGTCTTCAGTTAACTGCAAAAATGTGTAAACATTGCAGTAATTCTTTTGGTAAAACATTGTATTGAGTTTATCTTTTATGTCAACAGTAAGTACTTAGGAATGATAAAGAGAGATACTTAAACCTCAATCTACAGGGCCAAACATCACTTCTGACTTTCTTGTATATGGATACAAACATTTACTTAGTGGCATAATGGTTATGTAAGGTCTCTTTTTATTTATTTAACATATATTCATGACCAAGCAAGCTGCTGAGATAAAAGGTCAAATGGATTTTTATGTTAAAAAAATAATAAATAAGTAAATATTTGGGCAGTTGATTCAGGAATAGCAATTGCTGAAATAAGATAACAATCCTGAAATTAATCAGGTTGAAATTGAACCTTCAGTAAAAGTGGAATATGGCTCAAAACACAAGCTACAGTATTCTTCATGTTTTGCTTAAACTAGTGAAAACAGCACGGAATGTGGTGTCAGAAACATTTTGTTGCTATCAGTTGCTCCTATTGTAAATGCAGGTCAGTGAGCAAATGTAGAGAGCGTCAGTTCTATTGTGTAGGAAGTAGAGGCACTAATCCTTTTCCTGTCTCTCTCCACTCACTGACTGGGCGGGTAAGGTTGTGTTAGGCAACCGCTGGATCTAGGCTGTGACGTGGATGCTGCCAATTCACCAATGTTCTCAAGCTCAGGAAGACACAGAGCTAGAGCAGGGAAAGTTGCCTACAAAGGCCACTTGGGAGATCAGAAAGGACTTTGAATTCTGAGGAAATGAGTTTTGAAGCAAGGTCTAAAATCTGAGAAGGAAATGAGAGACTGAGTTCCAGGGAATGCCTGGTGGGTGGAACAGGTTGCATGTGGAGGTCACAGGACAGCCTTTCAGAAGCTGGTTCTCTCCTTCCACCCTAAGTTCCAGGCTTTGAATTAGGTCAGCAGGCTTGTCTGATGAGTGCTTTTTGCCTGCTGAGCCATTTCATCAGAATGTAAGTATGCATCCAACAAAGGCTCAAAGAAGCTTCTCAACATTTTTCTTCATCATTCGTTGGGGTTTGTTGTTGTTGCTGCTGTTGTTTGATTTTGTAGTGCTTTAGGACAGGAGTCCAGGCAGCGTCAAACTTACCACACAGCTGAGGATGTCTCAGCACTTCTGATTTTCCTGTCCCTCCCCCATGCACTGGGATTGCAGGGCAACATTTTTAATAAGGGATTCTCAGCACCTGCTTTGGTAGTCAGCGCTTAGACTGTGCTAGAACTCCAGTATGCCAAAGGCCTGGGCAGTGAACCATCTATACCTCTTTTTGAGGTTCCAGCCTTACATTTTATAATAACAGTCTATGTTAGTGTTTCTCCACCTGTGGGTCATGACCCCTTTGGCAAACCTCTGTCTCCAAAAATATTTACATTACAGTTCATAATACTAGCAAAATTATAGTTATAAAGTAGCAACAAAAATAACTTTATGTTGGGCGGTCACCACAACATAAGGAACTGCCTTAAAGGGATGCTACATTCGGAAGGTCGAGAAGCATTGGTCTAAGTGATATTACTACGCTCAACTCTTAAAAAAACCAGAAGAGTCTAACCACCTAGGTGCATTTATATTTTAGGAGAATAATACCAGGACTCTTCCAAAGTTACAGACTACTGGAAGGAGCATTTATTTCAAGAAAAATGGGTCATTATTAAACACACACACACAATTTCTTCCCAATAGTATATAATAACCATATCTATTGTGTGCTGGTTTGGGGGCAAAAGGCAATGCCTTATTGGAATCACTGCCCCCAGCAATATTGAAGCAATAAATTTTATGGAACTTGGTCACAGTCACATCTCAGAGCCCTTATGATAACATTCAAGTCAATACAACTAGTTGAGTTAATAATTAGTTTAAATATATTACAAGTCAGTGTTGCACATGATCATTCCCGGTACATGATAACACAGTCAACTCTGACACAGTTTGCTAATAATATTTTGCAACTCTAATTACTTACTACTCTTCTACTACTTTAATTAAAATATTTTTTTTAAAAAAAAGGCAGTTAATAACATATAGGAATCCACACCTATAATCCAAACACACAGAAGACGGAAGGAGAACTGACAGGGTCTGAAAGCCTCGGGTCCAGAGTGAATCCTAAGTCAGCTCCGGTAAAGAAGAAACACTGCCTCAGAAAAACAAGCAACACTTGAGGATTCTTAAATAAGGTCTACATATGCAAAGTACATTTAAAGAGGAAGGACACTTTCTCGTAGGAGTCAGAAGGGCTTGGGAAAGAGTCATGAGACTCAGACTTCTACTACTTTAAGGCTCCTGTTATGTTACAGAATTAAAACCTAATGCTTAAATGTAACACCACAATATAACCATGCTATGGAGATGACACCTAGCCACGCCCCCCACCCCCCCGCATAATGAAGAACAGACATTTTTTTAAAGAGGTGAAGAAGATGGAGCCCCAATTTCAGATGCACACTGTAGACTGTTTCCTGCTGAGAGGCATGAGACTAAAATTCTCAAATTGCACGCTATGTTCTCATCCAGCCAGGACACACAACCATCTGTAAGCTCATTGGGGAATAACAGAAATATGTAACCTGGGGGCAACTGATTTTCCAGACTAAATCCTGCATATTTCTTGGCGAGTTAGTGTATGGATGGGGCCACTGAGAACTGATAACAGGAAAGTATAAATATGTGACAAAAAAAAACATCACCAGGTACTTAATCCTGATACTCTATTTTCAGGCCTTCTCCATGTCAAATACAAATGATTGTAATTATCTCAACACAAAACGTAACAGAGTTGAAAATCAGCTCATGATTCATGGGTTTGAATGGTAAGAAAAGGGACCAAAGTGGATGGAGGGAAAGGGGGAGTAGCACCCTGTTTCTGAGCATGAATTATGAATAATGCTCCTCTGCCCACTGCAGTAATTCAAAGACCCCTGGTAAATGCCTGAAGGAACAGATGGTCTAACTCTGTATACAATACTGTCCTATAATACAACGTACAATAAAGATTGGCTTACAAATTAGGCACAAAAAGATATTTTAGAGTTAATAATAATAAAATGGAATACTTAACATACTATAATAAGTTCTTTAAAATTCATGATTTTTTTTTTTTTTTACGGCTGGAATTAATATACTTAGACCAAGGTTGACCAGGGTATAACTGAAACATCAGAAAGCAAATCCGCAGATAAAATGGGTGCTGCAGGGAGAGCCCACCAAGCCCAGCTCAGAAAGCATCTTTGAAGGAACCAAGGATATGAAACGCAAAACTAACACTGACAGTGACTGGAGCATTGGAGCAAGGACTAGGTGCAAAGGCCCTAGGGGTGGGAGCTTTCACAAACAAAATTTAATGTTCTTCATACTAATGTGTGAGAATGTCAATCCCTTATATTATGTCAGTGTTTAAATATTCTGAACAAGGACCTACTAAGGACCTAAGGACTGCTCTTCTCACTCAGGAAAACCAAGACCACTCCCACCAGCAACAACATTAGAGCTGAGAGCATTTTGGAAATGCTAATCTCATAGCACATCTCAGATCTACTGAATCAGTACTGAATATCTGAGCATAACTGAAATGTGCTAAAATGGGAGAAACATAACGTAGAAGACGGATGTGCCCTACCTCCCAGATAGCCTTTGGCATCATCTGCTGCCACACCTGTGCTCACTCAGAATCTCTAGGAGTCTCCATATTCCTCTAAGATGACTCCACCCATGACCTTTGTTTCAGGTACATGTAAGTCTTATGCCTTACCCTTGTCTTGTTTGGATCTTTCTTTACTCACCTTCTGTGGTGGTTTGAATAAAAGTGGTTCCCATTGGACCATCATTTTTAATTTTAATTTTAATTTTTACTAATTACAATTTATTGACTTTATATCCCCCCCCATAGATCCCTCCCTCTTCCCCTCCCAATCCCACTCTCCCTCTCCCTTCTCCATTCATGCCCCTTTCCCAGTCCACTGATAAGGAAGGTCTTCCTCCCCTTCCTTCTGATCCAGTCTATCAGGTCTCATCAGGAGTGGCTGCATTGTCTTCCTCTGTGTCCTGGCAAGGCTGCTCCCCATTTGATCACCTCCCCCTGAGCAAGCCAATCAGTTCATGTCAGAGATAGTCTCTGTTCCCATTACTATGGAACCCACTTGGACACTGAACTGCCATCTGTGCAGGGGTTCTAGGTTATCTCCATGAATGGTCCTTGGTTGGATATCAGTCTCAGAAAAGATCCCTGTGCCCAAATTTTTTGGTTCTGTTGCTCTCCTCGTGGAGCTCCTGTCCTCTCTAGCTCTTACTATTTCCCACTTCTTTCATAGGATTCCCTGCACTCTGCCCAAATGTTGGCCATAAGTCTTGGCATCTGCTTTGGTACCCTACAGGGTACAGCCTTTCAGAGGTCCTCTCCACAGGATCATCTTAAGTGGCATTGTTTGAAAGGATTAGGACTTGTGGCCTTCTTAAGGTAGGTGTGGCCTTGTTAGAGGAAGTATGCCATTAGGGGTGGGATTTGAGGTTTCAAATGCTCAATGCAAGTCCAGTGTACTTTTCTCTTCCTGCTTCCTGACTTTCTGGATGTAGAACTCCTGGTTACCCCTCCAGCACCTGTCTACCTGTATGCCACCATGCTTCCTTCCATGTTAATAATAGACTAAACCTCTGTATTGTAAGTCAGTCCCAATTAAACATTTTTCCTTTATAAGGGTTGCCACAATCATGGTGTTTACTCACAGCAATGAAGACCTAAGACACCTTCTCCATGAAGATTTCTTTAACCAACCATTTGCAACTGAAGAATTTTTCCAGATATTCCCCTTTACTTGCTTTTGATTTATTTTCTTCCTTCCCTGATTAGTTTGGCCCTTCCTTCCATCCTTTCTTCCTTCTTTCCTTCTCTCTTCCCTCCCTCCCTTCCTTTCATCCCAAAGTCTCATGTAGCCTAGGCTGGCCTTAAATTCCTGATCCTTTTGCATGCACTTTTCAAGTGCTTACACTACAGGCATGTACCACCATCCCAGCTTCTTTTCTCTACTTTCCATCCTTAGAACTTAACATCATCCCACACACTTTTGTTTCCTAACCAATTAACTGTAGCAGCCCCCCTTGAAGCATTGAAAAATGTGGATACAATCAGTCATATCTCCCCTTACCAGGAGATGAAGCTTAGATTAGTACTATGACTTGCTTTGACTTATGGGATGTCTGCAAACAAAACACTAACAAATTTGAAAAGGATTTGCCCAGTAGGGTAGCAATCTCTAGACATACGAGAAAAGGCCCCACTGACCCACTAAATGCTAAAGAATTAATTACCAATTAATTCCACGGCCCCAAAAGAAAAGGGATTGTGATTTTGAGCCAGGGAGCTGTGAGCAATTTATTCTGAAGCAAGAAGACACACTGCACATAGGAGTATAAGCGTTCCCAACTGCAGGGTAGAGCTGGCGCATGTTGCTTGGGACAGCCCTCGGTATAGTGTGGGTATTTTAAAACATTGTCAGTGAATGTAGAAGGACAGAATGATAGCAAAGGGTTGGAAAACACAAAGTGAAATCAATGCACAACTGCTAAAGATTGCCTCTACACTCCAAGGGCTAGAGAGTGGCCAAAAGGCCTTTCAGGGTTCACCACTGTCTTTAGTTTTTCAGCTTTTACTTGACCACAATTAAGATTTTGCCTATCGTAGTAAAAGAGTATGGGGTGTGCATATCCATGTGCAGCACGTCAACTTAAAAAACAACGGAGAGTTAAGCCTCGCAGTGCTCAGCGTGCCTGTCAGACAGCAAGCCACGTGACCTTTGGAGTATTTCCCACATTATGAAGCACTTACGCTCCCCATTTTAAGTTACTCCAGTTTTTAGCAGATTGGGAATCGGCAAACCAAATCCCTGCACACTGCTTCAGCTGGTTCTTGCCAGAGAACAAAAATCTGCTGCTTTGGACTCCATTCAACAGTTGGAGACTCAGGCCATAGAATTTTACATCTCAGATGTTCCCCACTGTGCCTACATCGCATAAATCAGGGAATGCAAGATCCCAATGCTGTGGAGCCAGTTCTCCAGCCAGGAGAGCATAGCACCCCACCACCCTGGGAAGGGACCACAAACTCAAGTGGATTCCGCAGCAGTGGGTGTCACAGCTCTTCACAGCACAGTAAGGTCTCAGGAAAGCACAAGCAGGAACTACGGACAAGCAGCGAGACTGCTCTGCCCTCTGTCCAATAAGCTTTCTTTTGAACTGAAGTGTCCACTATATCGCCAAGTGGCTTTGAATTCCCAGGCTCTAATGATCCTCTAGCAATAGCGTTTCAAGTAGCCAGCACAACAAGAACGATCTTTCAAAATATAAAATTAATGAAATGTTTATTTTATTTGATAGGGAAAAATAAAATGTACCCTATAACACACTAAATGTTTGTCTTCCCAAAGAAGGGGAAAGCCCTGAAATTTTTTTAACAGGTTTTAGTCATTGACTGATACATTTGAACTCACACTCCAAATCTTTGTAGAGTAAGCTGGACAAACAAGCAACTTAGAGCAACTGGGCCCCAGGGTCTTCCAAGCTCTTTTCAGGAAATACCAATCTCTTCTAACCAAGGGAATCATGCGTCCCCGTATGTGCAAAGACCTACTTACCTGCCTCCTGATTTTCCAGTTTAGGAAACATGTTAACGCAAAATACTCGAAAACTGCAAGGTCCTTGTACCAATCCTTTTCCCCCTCTCTATCACACATCTTTGCCTGTGCTGTGTCTAAGAGTAGGAAGAAAACCACGAAGATTGGACTTTTGTATTAATTACCCAGATTCTACTGTGGCAACAAATGACCCAAGAAACTAAGCAGTCGAAACCACCAAGTTTATCTCTAGCGTGTGTCGTGCACCCACTGTGCCCTAGCTGCTTGTGAATCCGTCCTCAAGAACCCAGACTAATGAAGCGTTTACCACCTGGAAGTCTGCCAGTCACCCAGACAGATGAGCGTCACCAGGAGTCACCCACTGACTGTTAACGAACGGACATGTGTCACTTCTGTTCATGTTCTGCTTGCCCACTGAAGTCACTGGTGCACACGTAACTCCAAACATCAATAAATTCTTATACCATGGGCAGCAATGGCTTCCGAAGTCTTTGTGATCCCTGACTTGTCATCCGTCCATCTTAGAATACATTTCTGAGGCTATGTTAATGGCCGATGACCCTTCTAGGTGTCATGTGGCATTTGAAGATGGACCAGACAGAGACCCTGTCTTTAAAGAAATGACTGGCTACACCAGACCTCAGGAGGATAACAAGTTCAAGATCTGCCATGGCTACAGAGTGAGTTCAAGGCTACCCAGGGCTACTTATCAAGATCCTGTCTCAAAATAAAAAATACAAAAATGGCTAGTAGAGCTCAGTGATAATATGTTCACTTAGATGCATAAGGCTCTGGACTCATTACCCAATACTACTGTATTCTCTCTCTCTCTCTAAAGGAAAAATGACAAATAGAAATAAAACATAAAGGTAACCTGCATGCATTATAAAAATGTCAAATTCCAAATAGATGCATGCAAACTTTAATAAGTTGAAATGCTGGAGATTTTTAGGCCACGGATAATGTCAGGCATGGAAGTAGCCATTGCAAGCAGGCAGGATCTGAGCCTGGCAGTTCTCAGACACTGAATATGCACATGGCAGCCTATCTGCAAAGAGGGATACAATAGGGTAGATGAATTTCTGAACACTGAATGACCAAGAGAGGGGGAAGACATCACCTCACACTAGGAGAGGAGGAGACAGAAGGACAGGTTAAGGCTCACAAAAGTCTGATCAATGTGTGAAAGTGTCTTTTCACTGAAATACATCATGTCAGGGGAGGAAATGGCTCAACTCTTAAACCTTGCATCCCGTGAGAAAACTCATTCCCATCTCTCTTTCATGGAACCCAGAAAAATCACTCATCTTTCCTTCTATCTGCCTGAGCCTGAAGGCCTGGTCATTTGAGCCTTGGATCTGACAGCCCTAGATAGGTCAAATGGGGAGACCCATCTCTGTTGAGAGATTGGCTTCTGGCCATGTCACTCAACCAAGAGAATGTTCTTTCTGTAATTAAAGGGAGTTAACTCCCAACGAATGTTTGTTCTATTTGTCCTGAGTTTGTTTCCTATCTCCCAGGATATTTCAGAAGCCACTCCTTATGGTCTGAGCTACAGGGCTAATTTATGTCTGTTTGTTCTGGAGCCTGCAATCCAATCCTCCCTCTCATGAAGATTTAACTTCAGAGATTTGGCCCTTCAAAGAGACAAGTCCTGGTTGGTCCTGCCCTGTGTCTATGGCCATCAGAAGAACTCACTGCTGTCTTTCAGGGAGCTTCAGGGACCTTTGGATATGCTGGCTCTGCTTATTTTTTCCATTCCACTGTTTCTGGGTAGACAGTGGCTCTCCCTGTGACCTGAAACTGTTTTCTTACCACTGGCCTGTTCTTTCATGGGAAGGCTCTATGCTCTTTTTCACTGTTCTAGCAGACACAAGGCTTCCACTGCCATATTCAGAGCAATTATCACAGCCAGCAGGCTCTTGGGGCTCACTGATACTCATGGAGGAGCAAGCTGGTTCCCAGGGTGAACTGGGACTTGGCTCTTGCAGTGGATACTGTCATACTGAGTACAGTGACTGTCACACAAATAATGCTGAGAGTCAAAAATCAGAATGACCCTGAGAACAATGCCAAGGTCGGAATAGTAAGAGATGGTGTTGGGCTATTTCCCAGGAAGCCTGAGTTTAAAAGTCCCATATCATTGATTTCTAATTATACCCCTTTATCAAACATGTTATGTACTGACCAGCCTTCCCCATTGGCTGGATTATAGACATTTAGATAAACTTTCTCTAGTGTTCAGACCTATTTTGCACAGACAGCACATGTCTATGAATATTTTAGGATTCAACTAATAGAATGACTGTTTCTAGGGAGAGAAAAAACACATGCAGCATGCTATAAAATACAGTAATGATTAGGCCCCCCAAGAAAGAGAAACCAAGGAATTAAAGCTCAACTGCACTAAATCCCAAAAGAGAAAGCACAATAGGGATAAATTAGTTGAAAAGCTCACAGTAATTTTGCCTATACCTTGATTTTAGCTATATTTCCAGGGCAGATAAAGAAGTGATTTGAGATGACAGAATAATTTCCAGGAGACATGGTCAGGTGAGCATTCTGCAAAGACAGGTACAGATCAGGGAAGAGTGGAGAACATGTAGGGAGCACTGCGTGCTTAGGAAGGATGAGGGTATTTCAACACAAGTGGGAAGAAATCATTACTAGCTGAAGCCACTTATCTTTATGTACCAGATACCAGAAGTACTGGTGACTTCAGAACAAAGAAATATTAACAGCCATCTCAAGCTCTACTATAGTTTCCTCATTGGGTTCATTCCACCTTCGACAGATGGCCTTCCCCTTGGGGATTTTGTGTGTGCAACCTGCTCTGCATGGACCTCACCCCACCAAAGACAGCCTTATGCATAGCTCATTCCTAACATTCAGGTACCTGATTCACTGTTTCCTCCTCCAGCAGAGGAGCCTCTCTGGCCTCTGTCTCAAAGGTGTTCACTCTCTCCACATCACTTTTTCATCTACTAATGCATTTTACTTTCTAACAATACTTACAAGTTATTTTACTTAAATCGTCGTGGTTTATAGTTTGCCTTCTCCCAATCTAATATAAACCTAAGCACAACAAGCAAATGTAGCAGGATTATGCATACTAGAATGGCTGACAAATAGGTACTGATTAATTCTACACACACACACACACACACACACACACACACACACATTGCACTATCAAACAATTCACTCATACAAAGTATATACTCCTTGTTGGGTATTTTTTGTCAACCTAGACATACTTCGAAAGAGGGATTCTTAATTAAAAAAAAAACAAAACACCTCCATCAGATTACCCTGTAGGCAAGCCTGTAGCACATTTTCTTTTTTTAATGATTGATGTCGAAGTGCCCTGACCACTGTGGACAGTGCAGCCCCCAGACAGGTGGTCCTGAGGTGTACAAGAAAGCAGGCTGAGCAAGCCATAAGAAGCAGGCCAGTAAGCAGTGTTCCTCCATAGCTTCTACTTCAGCTCCTGCCTCCAGGTTGCTATTCACTCAGTAACAGAGGGTGAACTGATAGCTATAAGATGAAATAAACTCTTTTCTCCCCAAGTTGCTTTTGACCACTGGGTTTTATCACAGCAGCAGAGACCCTAACTAAGATATACACTGTCCACTGGTTTTTCCAGAGATATTGAAAAGGAAAGTACCACTACACATAGTACCAAATGACTGTAAATCCCAGCACTTGGAAGGTAGGGTCAGGAAGATCAGGAGTTCAGCATTGTCCTACATTGTGTCTGAGGTCAGTCTGGGATATTCGAGCCTCTCTCAGAAGCCAGAGAAAGGACAGAGCAATCAATTAAAAGACATTTTGATTAGCATTCCTCATCAACAATTCCCTTCTGCTTCAACAGATTTGTAAATGTGAATTTTGCATAAATAGAATAATATGACTTGTCATTTAGCATAGCACTCTCAAGGTTCCTATAACAAATCCTAAGTAGTCTACCCTTTCTTTTTTTCTTAGAAAGCACTAGAATTTATAGTGGCTAGCCCTACCATCCTCAACATACACATGTGCTCACATGCATATAGGAGTGTGCATGCACACACACACACACACACACACACACACACACACTCACACTCACTATCAGTACAGATAGAATAGTCTGAGTGATGAGAGAGAAAAGATGGAAATTGGCTGGGTAGTTTAGATTACAAAAAGTCACTGACAAAGCCCTGGAAAATGGCCATGTAGCTAGCTCTGTTAATTCCACCCACTCTTTTTAGTCATTACTGAAAAAAGCCTAACTTTTTATCCATTTCAGTCTTTCTTTCAGATAATGGCCAACATCTAAGCGTGTTTTCTACCGCACTTCAGACCTTCTTACTCTTCCTCTGAAGCTATCCATCTTCCATTATACATGTGCTGCCAACCACATGGCTGCTTGCTGACCTCAGTGTTCAGGAAACTGAACATGCCAACCTAACTCAAAAGACATGAATTGCTTCTTCACTTCTTCCTCTGTATACTCTCCCACAATGCCCTTCAACACATACTCTACAACTGCCAAGATTTACAGCTTGCCTGACCTGCTGTTTTCTCCCAAACTCTAATAAAAAATGTCTTTGAGCTTCTCCTGAGTCCATTTTTAAATTATTTTATTAATAAAAACTAATCCCAAAGAGGGGACCTTAATTTCCTCAGTAATGCACGGGTACCAAAGCAGGGGCCCTAAACCTTCCAGTAACACCAGCCTAAGCAAGCAGCACCCTGCTAATTTTGCCTCTATGGATAGCTGCCTGCAGTGTTAAAGGCTCTGGGGATTATCTCCTCTCCCTGCACTCTATTCTAACTAGTGTGCATGACCAAGCTTTATTTTGGTCGAGAAACTTCAATTAGGAAAAAAAAAAAAAAAAAAACAAACAAACAAGGCACAAGCTTGGGAACATCAATATAAAGGGAATGCTATATTTTCTCAGCTGTAACAGCACGCAGTATAGAAAAATACAAGATCTTGTATGTATGAAAATTATAGCAAAAAAAATCAGCCTCCACCATTAAGTTTTTCTTTAGAGAGAAACTGATGGCTGTTACCACCCTCATCCTTCACACACACACACACACACACACACACACACACACACACACACACCAGGAAAAAGACAGAAAGGGGGGAGTGTGTATGTGAGAGAGAGAGAGAGAGAGAGAGAGAGAGAGAGAGAGAGAGAGAGTCTGGCTTATTGGGACACTGGGAAAACGATCAAGGAAAGACTTGCTTTTAATAAATCTGAATTTCAATGCTGGCATGGTATCCAAAATGTAATTTTCCCAAGAGAGAATTAAACACTCAGATAATGCACAGAAAATTACACTAGGAATTTAATGTTTCCTTTGTAATTCTAACTCTAAATTAACATACAGATTAACATACAAATGCAAACAAGATTAACCTGTTGTATAGAGCAATCTTAAAATGTCACATGTTATAGATCTTTTTTGACTCATAGGCGTGATGATTGGCTGTTCACTTCATTGTGTGACATTCCCTCCTGACACCTTGTTTTGATGTCAGTGCATTACCCATCTGACATGAAAAAGAAATGGTCCCATTTTATAAAAAGGACACTCTATAAATAAATTTAAAATCCATATCCTACAGGCAGTAAAACTTTGGACAAGAATACATAAAGCAATGTGTTCAGAACTCTGCTTCACTGTGCTACATTAAGTATATACATAAAGGGCAGGCTATGGGACCTGTGAATAAATTATAATTATCTATGATAATTCAGGGATGGAAAGCAGGCAATGTGACTACCCAAGCTGAGGTAAATTCTCTATGACATAATACTATTAAAGCGGGTATGGTAGAATATACCTGACCTGTAACCCCTACACTGGAGGCAGACAAAGGATCACTGGGAGTCTGAGGTCAGCCTAGACTCTATAAAGAGAAGCAGGGAATCCTGGACTCCACTGTGAGACCCTGTCTCTCAAAACCAAATGTTAATAGAGCTACTGCCTCCAAAATGAACCAGTCCTTCCTGAGGGGGGAAGAAGTGGCTCATAAGATTCAGGAAACTGATGAAACTCACAAGGCTCAGGAAACTCATGGAGTTAAACGATTCACAAAACCCTTCCACAAGTAGTAAGCCGTCAGAGGGAGGACTGCTCAGTCTGTGAGTTGTAAGGGGGCTTCAGGGATGCAGTTTTCCTAAGTGGTCATCATGCTAGGATGGGTGTTTTGGCAACACAGCTGCCTTTGAGTCTATACTCCTGCAAATAACACACACACACACACACACACACACACACACACACACACACACTCCTGCTCCTCTAAGTAACTCCGATGAACTCACTAGTTCCAATAAAGTAGATTTAAAAGAAAAGTTCCTTTGGTTTGTCACACATGCCCTACCTGGGGTAAAGAGACATTTGTTCATGTCTCCCCAGGAAAAGTCGTAACACCAAGAGAAAAAGTCAACTTTAACTATTATTTCTGGTGTTATGATCTCTGCGTACACTGTTTCTTCTATATTCAGTGTTCAATGCAATCCTTAGTTTTTAAGTCAAGTAAGAAACACACACACACACACACTGGGAGTTGAAAGCAATCATCTGTGTGTCTGTCTTTATCCCTTAAGTTGGTACAGGACCTGCAGTGCAAATAATAGCACCAGTAGTGGAAAGCAGAGATAATGCCTACGTGTATCCAGAGAGAACTGATAGGTGAGGCAAACTTTGCGTTTATCAGCCCAGTGGGTATACCAGCACAAATCATTCCAGTCCCCATCTTATCCACACTGATAACCCTTTCCAGTATCTCAGCCTCAACATATCAGTCCCTGCCAACCCACCAGCTCTCAGCTGTGCTCTCTCTGGCCACCCACCTGGGCTACACCTTGGATCTTATCATCAAACAGAACTGCTATAGAGAGAAGCTTATGAAAAGGCTCTGGGATGGGGCATATGGTGGCTCATGCCTATAATCCCATCACCAGAAGACAGAAGCAGGGACATTCCTCCAAGCTCCAGGCAGCCAGGATAGACAGAGACCCTGTTTCAAATAAACAACAAAACCACTCTAGAATGGCTCTAATCATTAGTTTATTGAACTAGCTGTCCTTTCTTTATTTTCTTTTAATTGACAGCACCACAGCCACACTGATCCTTTGTTACCTCTCCATCTAGACACTCTGCAACCATTTCAGATCAGTATTCGTATGTTCGGGAACCACTGCCCCCCCCCCCCGAGTTCCCTCTCACCTGGTAAATTCTACCTCTCTGACACAAAGCACAAAACGACGCAAAACCAATCAATGATTCATTTCTTTCACTTGTCTGCTTAATCAATACTTAGCTGAGCAATAAGTACAAGCCACAGATAACCATGCTGCTACTCGGAAATTCATTTTCAAGTGAATTTCTATCTTTGTTTTTTTTTTTTTTTTTATGAGTTTCCTAAAAATACTTCAAACACTGGAGCACGCAGTCACCACTTCCACACAGCCCCCACTGTTTGGTAGGTGCCCTTCGCCTGTTCAGCGGCTGATGTGGTCACAGTCATTCTACACAGCGCTTGCTTTCTGACACAACATGAGCACCTCTGGTTCTCCACTCACTTTCATTCCTGTGAGAACTCAGTGGCACCAGCATCTGTCTTTTATTTTATTTAATTAACGTATGTATGTATGTATGTATGTATGTATGTATGTATGTGTGTATGCATGTATGTATGTATCTGTGTTTCAAGACAGGGTTTCTCTGTGTAGCCTTGGTTGTCCTGGGCTCACTTTGTAGACCAGGCTGGCCTCGAACTCACAAAGATCTACCTGCCTCTGCCTCCCTGAGTGCTGGGATTACAGGTGTACATCACCGCACCTGGCGCTCTCTCTCTCTCTCTCTCTCTCTCAAATTTATTCCTCTACCTAAGATCTTTATGCCCCCAGTCTAACATGTCCACTATGCTTTGTGTTGTTCTGGATTCTGGGGACATGAATATAGAGAAGCACTGAACTGTGCCTAAGGAGCTCACTAGCTAGAAGAAAGATAAAGGTAGAAACGTGTGTGTGTGCGTGTGTGTGTGTGTGTGTGTGTGTGTGTGTGTGTTCACTCACACATGTGCATGTGTGTACACACAGGGTGGTCCTCATTTCTTTTCTAATCTCGAGCATGTTGAAGAGTGACAGCATCCATGAAGAGAAATTAATGGAGTGAAATGAGTTAATGGAGGTTAAAACAACCTAAAAATGATTCAGTGACATTTATTAATAATGTAACATGTGTCGGGTGCTGTTTTAATTAATCCTCACAGCAATCCTGTGAGGAGGAAATAATGTTATTATCTCCCTTCACACATGAGGAAACTGAGGCACAGGAAGCTTAGGATGATTGCTTAGGGTCCTCCAGCTTGGAAGTAATGGCATTAGCGTTCAAAGATCTTTGGTCCTCGATCTATGTCCTAACTGCAGCATCTTGGTGAGAAAAAGATGGAGGGAGAGGACAGGCAGACAGAAAAGTCAGAAGAATCAAAAGTGCAGGTAACGGCTTTGCACTTGCTCTGCACAGACTCGCAACCCAACTCCACCCCAATGTGAAATAGAGCATAGGCTAAGAACTCTGGAGGCCGCACATTACAACTCATCCCCGCCCTGCTGGCTCCTCTTGATAGCACATCTCACCACTGCAGGCCTAGGTGGACACATCTTTTCTTTCGGGACCTCTTAGAATGCATCTTCCTGCTCTGCTTTCCCCTTCACCCACCACCTTCCTCCTTTGCTCCCTAAGCGATGGCATCTCTCCATCTTTCTTTCACACTCCCCCTTCTCTGGCCACGTGTGATCCCTCAGCAGTTCATTTCCAGAGTGCACTTCCTTAAAATCTCCACAGTTCCTGCAGAGGTGGATGATGCCTAAAGTAGACCCACGGGAATCTTTACTTCTTTCCTGGGCTAAATACTCTCCCACCCATTGGATATTTCACTGTGCCTGTCCTTCTATATAGTGCAGATGAGCTCAGTTTTGTATGAAGTCTGAAGGCGGAAAGCTAGCTATTCAGAAACAGAGAGGAATGGCGGGTATCACAGATAAGAAGCAAGAGGAAATATATGCGTAAGTCAAAAGAGTAGAGTTATAGAAGATAAAACACTAAGGGATTATCTCACAACAGGAACGCTAAAGGAATAACACAGTAATACTTATTGAAAACTGACAGCTAGAAAGAGTAGATTTTAGGTACTGCCATAAAAGAAAGTAAGTAGGCTGAAGAGATGAGTCAGAAGATAACTGTGTGTTTGACTCTGGCAGATAACCCACGTTCAGTTCCCAGCACCCATGTTGGGATCTGTCAACCCTCTCCAACTTCAGCTCCAGATGACTTTGATGCCTTTGCCTTCTGCAGGCACCTGTACTCACATGCAAACACATTTACACAGGCACACACAGACACAACATTTTAAAAATAAAATGTTTTTAGCATATAAATTAATGAAGGGCGATGTGGAGGATGACAGATTTACTTGTTTCTTACTATGTGTGTGTGTATGTATATGTGTGTATGTGTAAGATATCTACACACACATACATATCCATATACCAAAGCGCACATCTATATATAGAGAGATATATACACACACATAATACTCATATACCAAAACATGACGCTGTATACCTTAAAACATACACTGAACAAATTCTTTAAAACTAAGGCTTGATCTATATTTCCCTCCTCAAAAAATGCTCCTGCAGATTGTCCAAATGGAACAAATGAGTCCACATTTCCCAGGTCCCCAGGCTATAACTGCAGTTGTCCTGACATTCTCCCTCTCCCTCAAACCGCACTTTCACTTAGTCACCAAAACCTACCTACAAGAACTTCCGAATCTTTCCCATTTCATTATTAATAACAACCTTTCTCATAACCTGCTTCTTCCAGTTCATTATGAATACTCCCCAGGCATGACTGGACCATATTAGGTGGGCAGGTCTCCACAGCTCCACTGAATGATAGCCGGGAGTAAAAAATCCCTAGTCCAAGAAAATATCTCACAACCCTTAGACCTGGGGAGACTGACGTGTTTGTTATAGCAACATGTTGTGCTGTATTCTCCCCTCAGAGAGCGTGGTAGAACTGATCACAGTATGTACAGTAAACATAGTATAGCTAATCCTCCCGGGCAGTGTTGGAACTAGCCTAGGCACTCATGGCCTTCTGTAACCATATCAGTAGTGGGGTCATTCCCTGGCTCACATCTGTTTTCTCTTATTCTAGTAATAGAATTTCATTTTCCTTTAGGGAACTGCCCCTCCCCGAATTTTGGACTGCTTAGCAGAGATCAACATTTCACTCACTTCAAAGCTAGACATGTGGCCCAAGATGACCCACCCATGAACCACTGTCCCCTTGGACAAAGGACTGGCCCAAGTAGGGTACATGACCCCACTTAATGATCAGAACACACTATCTACCTTCGGGGGGGGGGGTAGTTAATGCCACTGCTGGGTAAGAGAATTACTAAGACTCACATGATCTTTGATGCTTTGCAGAAAACATTTGTCTGAGAATGAAGCTAACATGGAGAAATGAAGAATCACAGACATTAACATCTCCTCTGGCTTAGCAAGACAAGACCACAGTCACAGAAAGAACGAAAGAAAGAACGAAAGAAAGAAAGAAAGAAAGAAAGGAAGGAAGGAAGGAAGGAAGGAAGGAAGGAAGGAAGGAAGGAAG
>NW_026592510.1:18961918-18976351 GCF_907164565.1 Psammomys obesus | reverse complement strand
GAAAGAAAGAAAGAAAGAAAGAAAGAAAGAAAGAAAGAAAGAAAGAAAGAAACCCAAAACACTTGACTGTAGATGTCCAGAATTCACAATTCTTCGCATGAAGAATGTACACAAATGTCTAAGAACTGACTAGGAGGCACACATGCTGGAGTGCCTTCGATACACCTCTGCCTGGATTGTAAACACTCCCAGTGTTAAACTCATTAATATTTCCGTAATAAAACAAAATAATGATGTAATTAATGAAGTTAGTGTAGGTCAGGATAGGTTTCGCTAGTTGATGTAAATTCTGTTAAAAAAAAAAATCACCTGCTGTTTGCAGGACTGTGCACTAAGGCATGTAGATCTATTGCTTGCCAGTTCATGGATTTAAGCGACATGGGTTGGGTTCTCGACACCTGCACCTGAATATACCCTTTGCATTCTTTATAGGGCTCCAATGTTTCAGGTTTTACTCCACCACTATTCTTTCACATTCATTCATGGTGGGCTTAAATTAAGAAGCTGTTATTTTGATTGCTGGAATAAAATTTTGATTGCAGCCCCTACACTGTACGTAATTGGTAAACACCAGGCCTGTCCAACAAGGACTTTGGAAGGCTTAGCTGTTGACCAGTTGCTTCAAGCTCAAAACTGTGCTCACAGTTCTTGGGCAAAAGGTTAGGGAGCCTTCAGTATCCCCTTAGGGAAATCAAGTGCAATGCTGTCTCTTCTCCCCTTTGTCCCAAATTACACCCCAAAGGGCAACCACAGAAATTTGGAAAATCATGATACTCCACTCCACAAGACCCCAGTGACCACAATGTTTGCTCGTTTCCCTTTGAGCAGCTCTTGTCATTCTCTAGGGTCCTCACAGAACATCAAATGCTCTTGGTGCATTATTGTAGCCAAACACTCCTCTTCACTTTCAGTACTCCTGATTTTAATAGCAATCCCTGAATGGGCTGAAGAGTGGTGCCCTATATCAGAAACAAGGGACAGAGGGTCAGGTTAGTTAGCAAAAGGAAACGCACACACGCACGCACACACACACACACGCACACACACATACCTACTCCTGTTTTCTTCCTGGACCCATTTTTCTCCCAGGACTCATTCAAATCAACACGTTTATCGATATTAATTACTCTCCTTGCTACTCTCAGATGTAAAGCCGTGCACTGTAGAAACTAATGAGAACACTACACAAGTCATTTCATCGTTAACTGTCTGCAACCTTTATTTTAATAAAAGCAAAAATGGACAAATAGACAGACATCTATGCAGGTATGTGTCTTCTAGCATACGTGAATGTCTAAAGGCATCCATTTTTATCACACAAGAAGCCAAAGTCAGCTTGTCACTGAAGCAACCTGAATGAGCTAAGTAATATGGTCGCAAGACAAAACAATACCTGGAGACACTTCAGCTTTGGGGAGAATGCAGGCTCTGTTTCACAGAACTTGAGTGAATAACACAAATACCCCTCCCATCCCCAGGGGTGTTTCTGGGTCAGGACTCCCTTCTCTGGACATTTTCCCAGCATACTCTCCTGCTTCTCTGGCTGACCTTTCAAGTTAAAATCTCTGGATACAAGCCCATGAAAGATTGTGATAAGGCAAATTCAGCGGCTTTGGGGCTCACAGAAAAATGCTCTTCAAAAGTTTAAACAGAACCCTAAAGGCCTCATATAAGCAATGCTTTGTCTATGAGGTTAATACAACAGACCCACATACACACCCCGTCAATATCAGGCCACGGCCTTTGATGGCTTTTTCCAGTTAATTTTTTCCTGCTCTGGTTTAGTCTCAGCATGAGAAACATGCATGGGAGAGCAGCTAGCCAAGGCAGGGCTGAGGTTCCTGGGTGTAAAGAGCTGCCCTGTGCAAGGCCAGGGGGATCAAAGTGGGATTAACTATCCATTTACTCTCGTGTTTACAAAATGCCTACAGCTTTACTAGGGGAACTCAGTCCACTTGCATGCAACTGATCAGGCTAGCCACACCCCCAGTTTCTATGCTGTCCATGATCACCCAGAATTCACTCTTCAGCATTCATCAGTTCCTATGAATACTATTATCCACAGGTCAAAATTAATCAGGAAATTAGGCAGTTTTGCGACATCTTTGAGCAAGGTTCTTGTTGCTCGAGATATTTTCCTGCTTAACCTGAAAAGTCATTCTGGGTTTACTTACACAAACAACATTCAATTTTAACATTTAAATTCAAATATTTAATGTAATACGCTAAGGTAAAATGCTTTCCAATATAACTACTCCTCAGATATTTTCAGTTTTAGGGAGTATCTCATGTAGGCCAGGCTGGGCTCAAATTCTCTCTATAGCTGAGGATGACCTTGAACTATCATCCAAGTACCACTATGCCCACTTTATGTGGTGCTGGGGACTGAACTTAGCCCTTTGGACAATACTGCCAACGAAGCTGCATCCATAGTCCTCGTTCTTCACATACGGTCCTTTCCTTCCTTCCATCTTGAGCAAGCTTAGCCTATATTTAAGGTGCTACAAACAAAGATGAATGAGAGAAAGTGGTACCATCCAGGGAAATCAGCTTTCATGGTTTAAGCCTGACATAAAATTGTTCTTAAACTGTCTTAAATGGTTAGTTGAAATAGAAAATCATTCTCCCTGTGTACAAAACTCACCTCACTTAGCCATGAAGAATTCAGTTTCTTGACATCCACATTTTGTATCTTCCTTTTAGAATAAAATGCCCTCCTTTCACCGTATCTAAGTAACATTTGGGTCTCACTTGTTTCAACATTTCTCCTCTGATTCAAATTCAACAAGCCTTTAATTGCAGGCCTGTGTGCTGAGCAGTGCATAGTTAACTCACTCCATTATCTCAAGATTTATCACTTTACAGATGAAGGCACAGGGGCGCCATTAAGTTCAGTGACTTTCGCACTTGCACAGCCTTGCTAGCGGCTTCTGCAGTCTCCATGCCCATATGTTCTCTGGTGGAGCCTGGTACAAAGCAAATCCCCATTTGGCTTTATCTTTAAGGAGGCTTGCTCAAGATGTGACATGGCTCTTGGTAAAACTACTATTGATAATCTCAGACTGGGAATCAATGATTATAAGCAATTCATAGAAGTCCAAATACAGCAAGTGCCCATTGCAAACTATCTGTTCACAAGAGACCTTCTTCCTGGATTCAAATAACCAGAGATTAATTCCTCTCTATACAGATTAATTCTACCTACAATTGGTAATGTGCATCTGATGTTATTCCTTTACATTTCAATTCCCTACCCAGTAGATTGTTAGCTTAAAGACTCAGGGGATAAGATTGCTAGCAGAGGAAAAAGACTCCCTTTTTCTTACCCAAGCAGGTCAACAGTCATGCATATCTCCTAACCTTAGGCATCCCAACAGGGCAGTGGTTCTCAACCTTCCTAAAGCTGTGACCCTTTAATACAGCTCCTCATGTTTGGTGAGCACTAACCATAAAAGTATTTTTCACTACTACCTCACAAATATAATCTTTCTACTGTTAGGACGCATAGTGCAAATATCTCATATTTACAATGATCTTAAGTGACCCCGGTGTAAAGGTCATTCAACCTCCCCCACCCCCAAAGGGATTGTGACCCACAAGTTGACAACCACTGCAATAGGGGTTGGCAGTTCTGGATATTCCAGGGGTTCCTACTCAGAGCTCAGCTTGCCAATTCCGGGGATCCCATAGCTGGCATACCAAGCAAAACTTAATACATGCTGACATAATAACAACTATTAACAAGGATTGCGGCTAGGCATCACTTCAGAATTCTTAGGCATAAACCACTCATAAAACGGAAGCATCGCAGGAAAACCAAGAAAGCATAATGCTATCTCCATAACCAGAAGCAAGACAACCCTCATTACTGTTCCCTTCTAGAAGTCCTTTATGCTTGTTTCTTTGATTGCATCTCCTGTCACTTTGAACATCCTATCTTCCCTGAACAGAAAAGAGAACCACCTAGGCTTTTCTGCAGAAATCTTGAGGGCAGAAATTTTACCTTTAAATGCTAACATGCTACACAAAACACTGCATTGATATTCTAAGTAGACAGTCAACATTGCAGCTTTAATGTGGTAAAAATTCACTGCCTTACTCACCTAGAATATCATACTGAAGATATATATTGCAGTACATAGCTTTTGCAATACATGTGTGTATATTACTATCAGGATCATAGATGACCAGAAATAACAAGCTCTTGTTCCAACTTGTGACACACAAGATAACACCCCCAGTCCCCAGCACAACTGAGTAAAAACGTGAAAACATTCCAGAGACATTGGCAAATTATTTACTGCCCTAAGCCGAACCACAGCTGGTTTATTGCTGGAAAGAAAGAATAACAAAAGGATGTCTAAGGTGTTAAAAGGTCAGTGCAGTAAACGATGAATGCAAAATACGTTCTCCCCTTACAGTGCCATGATCTTGCACACCAGAATTCAATTTACCAGCTAAGTCTCAGCCAGGGCTTAGGCCCCTTTGATTCACACGGAAATGTTTTACACTGTACAACAGCAGACCTTTTTACACTAGTTATTGCATCAATTCAGTGGTCCTCCGTAACTCCTGGGAGAGCTATATTTCCACAGTGGAGTTGTAAAAAAAAACTATAGTAAATAGTTTTTCATGTTATGTAGATATAAACTTTTTTAGTCTTACTTTTAACATGAAAAGCTGTGGACCTTCACTATAAAGGCATTTGTGAAAAGTCAGGAGAGGCTATAGGACACTGATCACGTTTGCTTGTTCAGAATGGATGATGTAACAGGTCTCCCCTCTCAATACAGGCTGCGGGATTCTGCGATCCAAGCTCTCTTCTGAGACCTGGAGGACAGGGGTGGCCCTCTCCCCTTCCAAGAAAAGAAGCATCCTTGTATCAACAAGTCCAGGTCCTTTGAAACTAAATATTAGTGAACTGTGACTGGATTTTTTTTCCAGTCTACTGAGCTATCCAATCAGAATTCAGGAGGATGTAGACCTTGCTCTTCCCTTCTGTACACTGGGTGGAAGGATTCACTAAACAGCAAGATGCACAGAGGAGCTGGCCTGAACAAGAATCCTCGGTCTCCATCATGTCTCTGCATGTTGGGGCCAGTCTCCTGTCTCAAATTTCTGATCTGTTCTATTGTCAAATGTGCACCAAGGTGGTTTTTTAAATTAAGAAAGAAATGTGGTTTTGAGAACTTGGCCTCCCAAATATGGCTGGCATAGAAGAAGATGCTTAATGTTGGCTGAACTGAAAAAGTCTCCTGAAAGATCAGAAATGTGCTCGCGATGTCTGTTAGCCCCCCCCCCCCCCCACTGGCACTACTGAGGTACATTCGGTTCTCAGCTTTGGTTAAGAGACCTGAATGGACTCTGGGTTTCTTTCACAGAAGAGGCCAACAGAACCCCAAGGCAATTCTCCTGCAGGTGACAGGCACTCTGGCAACAAAATTTGGCTGGGTGCCCTAACTTCTTTGGGGACTGAGGGCAGGAGTAGGGGATAGGACATAAACCATGGCCATTGCCCAGGTCTCAGCCCTCCGCCAAATTTGCTTCTCTGGAATACATCTCCTCTCTGGGAGGGTAAAGAGCAAGACCTCACCCTTGTCCTCTGAACCCTCACAACTGCTTCTCAGGTTATTTCTAGAAGCAGGCATAGGAGCTCTGTTCCTGTTCCTTTTCCACCAGTGGTCTGAGAGGGAGGGGGCAGGGCTGTTCTGCCATCCTAGGCATGGAGTTCAAAGGAAATGTTCTCAGAAATCATTGGTGGCCTCTCGTTTCAGCAGCACCAGTGGGCATCTTCCTGTCCCATGGCTTTGAAACACCATGTGGACTCCCCCCCCCCAAAAAAAACGCCCTTGCGGCCCTCCCACCTTGGCTTTACACTCAACCCTGGTTGCGACCTAGCGGAGCCTTGACAGGCTCCCTCCTTGGATCAGTGCCAAAGAAGTTGTGAGGTCCTTAGGAGGAGCACTTACAGAGCCATCTCCAGTCCCATTTCTGGTAGGGATATGGGGAAAGAAGACGAAATTCGGGCCATTTAGACCAGAATGAAAATCGATGGCGCTACCAAGGGTCCCACAGATTTTTATGGCATTTCGCTCAGCACAGCAAATCGAACGAAAACCCACCAAAGACGCCTCATCAAAACATTCCTGTCACTCGTTGCACCCACAGAAAATTCCCAAGTTCCGGGAGCCGAACCCTCCTGCAGCTTTCAAGGTCTCCCAGGTCCCTCCTGACTCAGCTCCAGGAGCCCACATTTGGATCCCGGCCAGGCAAGGCAGCGGCCAGGACCCCCTAAATCCGTGCTTCCCTCCTGGTGTCCCGCCCCCTTCCTCTCCCCCTCCCCTCCAGTCGAGGCGCACTCCAAGCTCTCCAGAGCCCAGGAATTCTGTGGCCGGAGAGGTTAATCTAGGCTTTTCCCTCCCAGTGGGGACTGGGGCGTTCTCACTCCCAAAGGTCTCTACCTTCCCTGCCACAGCCTCTCGCAGAGGTATTTCCCGGACTTTCTAGGTCCAAAGGTCCTGACGAGTCTGAGCCAGTGCAAGGGCACTCCAGATTTTCCACAAATCCTACCTGTCCCGCATTGCTTGTAAAATCAAATTAAACAGGGATCCCGGGAACTTCGGGGCATGTGTGGTGAGAGCGTGCAACGAGCGCGCTGGTGGCGAGAGCATCGCCCTAGAGTTGGGGCCGCAGCTGCAGAAGCACATCTGGAAAAGGGGGAGGGGTCGAAGCAGAGCGGACGGGAAGCCCCCAAAGCTAGCTGTTGGTGGTAGAACCTGAGCCCACGGGGGGCGGGGGGAGGGTCGGTTACCTGTCCTACGTTGATGAATCCGTACTTGCTGGCGATGCGGTCGGCCTCGGCGAAGCCGCCGGCTATCTTCACCGCCCAGTGGTTGGTGTAGACGCGCGTCCGGCACACTGGGAGCAGACAGCCCGCGAGCAGCGCCAGCACGCACAGCAGGTCCTGCCGTCCCGGGTGGCAGCGGCGACTCCCCCAGCCCCAGCCCATGGTCCCAGCGCCTCGCTGCCCTCGCCCGCCCGCTGGCTCGCGCGCTAAGCGGAGCGCACAACTAACTTCTCCGGCCTGGGCCGGCCGGGCGCGCAGCCGGGAGCGGGAGGCAGGAGGCAGGAGAGCCCGGGAACGGAACGCAGCGCCTAGCCCCTCGCAGGCTCCTAGACCATCCCTGGGACAGCGGGGACCGGGCTTGTGGGCTCGGGGCCGGCGGGGCGGTCAGCGAGCGCTCCCCGGCTGACCCGGGAGACGGAGGAGCGGGACCGGCGCCTCCCCCGCGGGCTCCCCTCCCGGACTCTTCGTTCGCCTTTTGCTCCCTTCGGGCCCCGCAGCGCCGGGAAGACGACCAGCCCGAGCGTAAGCGGCGGCCGGGCGCCCCCTCTGCTGAACCGGGCTCCCAGCGCTCGCTCGCCCGCTCGCTGCGCTCCCTCCGGCTCCGGGCAGCGCGCGGGGACTGTGAGTGGCGACGGCAGCGGCGCCCGCTCCGCATAAATGACTCCCCCGCCCCCCGGAGCACCCCTCCTTTCCCACATCTCCCTCCTCCTCTCCTCCGCCCTCACGAGCGGGGCCTCAGCCAGGCGCCACCCAGGTCCTAGCGCCTCCCGGTTCTCCCTGCTGTAACCTCCGGGGTCGGGGCAGCCAAGGCCAGCCACTCTCCCCGAAGGGCTGAGAGGAGGGAGCAGCTGGAGTCTTGATTTCTATCCTTTTATTTCTCTCTCTCTCTCTCTCTCTCTCTCTCTCTCTCTCTCTCTCTCTCTCTCTCTCTCTCTCCCCGTCAGGCTGGATTTGAAAGTCTGAGATTTACACGGTGAGGAGAGGGAAGCACAGCACGGCAAAGATTCATTCATCCAGACGGTTAACATCCTGGAATAACTAAGCATTTTAAGGTCACTCGTGTCTCAGTTGCCGAACAAACAACTCGAGATTTTCACTTCGCTAATTCTTTATGCTTTTTAGCAACTGTTTATTTTGCACGTTCTGCTCCCCGGAGAAGCTGCCACACAGGACAGTTAAGTCTCATCCACTCTTACAAAAGCCAAAGCCAAAAGTCTGTCGCCTGCTGACTTTGGAGATCAGCCTCTCTGACACTCAGCAGCAGCGTCCCAGGAGAGTGAAGTCCTGTGCTTAGGAGGAGGAAACATATTTCTATGAAGACCCGCAGTACTAGAGGATGGGCGAGTGTCGGTTCCGAGGGAGTGACCATTCATTTGCTGGGTTGCTTCTCCGAGGGCTTCATTTTCCCCAGCAAGGGGAGTTTTCCAACTTTCCAAGTATGACTTGGGAACAGTGAAGGAGGGTAATATAAAAAGGACCACAGAGGAAGCCAGATGAAATACCACGTCTGCGTTAAATAAAGCACTGTGGCTTCGGACACAGCCGGGAACCGCGGCTGGCCCTCTTCACGCTGCTCTAACCACCCTGTCTTTATTCAGGTGAGGGGGCAAGGAGCGGTTTATTGTAAAAAGAAAAATTAGCCCATATGAAATGGTTCGCCTAACCTTAAAAGGAGCAGCTCTCCTGAACTCCCACCTCCCTCTCCCCTCTTCTTCCATCCCTTATCTTTCTTCTTAAACACTAGTTGAATGTGTCTGAGATTAACCCATCACGGGATGGTTTTGTTATCAGAGGCACAGCTGCAAGCTTGATTCTGCTAGCACCTGGGAGCATAGATTTTTGTGGCATTTTTGCATATTGTATAAATATGCTATATTTTAAAGCTTTCAGCAAACCGAAAATAACAAAATCCGTACGTTGCAGAACAAGAGGTAGATGAGGAAAATGGATACATTTTCCAGAAGGGCATGTAGTCTATTGATTTATTTATTTCGCTGATTTAACACATCTGTTTTGAGGACCTGGTATATGATTCCTATCAGCTTGTGCTGAACATTGTTGGGGTGGGGGTCGGGTGGAGTTAAGACACAAAATACTGATGGAATTTAGGCTCAGAATTCTCTAGAGAAAAATGTTAATTGTTACTTGGCATTATTTTTGTAAGGGGAGAAATGTGGGCATTTTGCTTGGCCTTAGAGAGTTGGTATAGTCTGGCTACCGGCCAGTCTCTTTGGACAGACCTCTTAACACATCCCCACCCACCATGGATTCCAGAGTAAGGGGGCAGGGAGGGAGAGAGAAAGAGGAGAGAGACAGAGAGACACGGGGGGGGGGGGGGGAAGAAGGGGGAAGGGAGGGAGGGAAGGAGAGAGGAACTAAGGGAGGGAGAGAGATTGATCTGTTAATTGCCACCCTGACCATCTGCATCTCTGCTGCTAAAAGTTGCTGAGTTCCAGATAGAACAAGAAGAGTTTCCTGAAGATCTAAATCTCAGCACATACATAAGGGACAGAATTGGGTGGGTTTGCTTGTATGACTTTGAGAGTTAAGACTGAGACATGGCCTAGAGATTTCTCTTTAGGATTCTGGAACTCTTATCGATCACACACACACACACACACACACACACACACACACACACACACATACACACACACACACACACACACACACACACACACACCAAATTCCACACCTCACCCCTGCTTCTCTTGAAAGCCATATTGACTCTGAGCTTGAATTTGTGAATGAAATGAAGAGGAATGTCTCCTGGGTGCTAAAAACTGTTTCCCCAGGATGACAAAATTGCTTGCTCATTTTTCTATGGTGTATTTGTCTTTCCTTTCCCACTAACACTCTTGCACTCTGTAAGGGTGTTCTGCTTGGCATATCCAAATATGACAAAGGTAGGAATTGGGGGAAATCACTTAGCCAATTCTTGGACCAAGGTCCAAGAATTTTAATTTTTTAATTTTAATTTTTTTATTTACAATTTATCCATTATATATCCTGATTAAAGCCCCCTCCCTCAAATCCCCCGAGTCCCACTCTCCCTTCCTCTTCCCCCTTCCCATGCCCTTTCCCTAGTCCACTGAAAGGGAGTTCTCTACTATTGCCATCTGCCATAGCTTGTTAAGTCTCATCAAGGTATAGTTTTTTAAAGAGCATATTCTTCCTCTTTGATGTAAGTGTATTTCAAAAGAGAAAACCCATTGAGAAGGTATGTAGACCTGAGTTCAGTCCCCCGTGCCAACATGGCGAAAGAAGAAAATTCCACTCCAGCAAATTGTCCTCGGACCCTTCACAAGAATGGCACATACACACACGTGCGCACACACACACACACACACACACACAAACACACAAATGCACACCATAGACAAACAAAAGTAAAAATTATATACATATAAAGTCTGTTAATAAAGAAACTTCCTCCTGATTTAGGGTCTTCATTACCTCCTTAGTTTAGTTTCCTTGAATGGAATCTCATTTGGCCAAGAAGGCAGCTTTCAGAAAAGGACTAAAATCTACAGCAAAGGACTGCTTTACTCTGTGACTTTAGGTCTGCTTTAGTCAGCCTTATCACAAATACTCAGAAGCCAAGGGGGAGGGGAAGGCTGATGGCACAGTGGTGGCTACTACAAAGCCATCATTGCATTAAACAAATAGTCCAAGTCCAAGCTTTGAATGCAAAGCACCTCAAGGTCTAACCAGAGATGTTCCCTCTATAACCGCCATAAGGTATGAAATCGAGCAGTTTCACATTTTTAGCCTTTTTGTACCTAGCAAAGTATGACTTTACAACACGGCCCTGGTAGTGTTCAGCTTCAGTGCCAAGGTCCCTTCCAGCTCTAGAAGAAACTTTGAGCAAAATCTAAGCCGCAGAGTAGAAGTGCACAAGAACTCCATAAGGGCGTATCTCAACATCGCAAACTGGAATTGTTCTGGAAAGACTTTGCTTCACAAGGTACTTCATTTCTTCCTCAATAAAAATTAACCTTTAAAATTTCTTCTAGGTTTAAAGTCTGTATGTCAATGATAAATTCATAATGGGTAGTTTGGAGCCAACCAAGAGGAAAAAATGTGGCTAGTATTTCACAGCTCAGTGAAAGAGTTACTGAGTCACATGATACCAAACAGCTTTTCAATATGTGGAATTCAGGAAGAGCAATAAAATCTCATCAGATTTAATAATGTTAATAATGATAAGTTATGCAAATAGGCCACATTTATTAGGCATTTGTTATATGCCAGGCACTGAGCCAAATATTTTTCAAGTTCTAGTCTCATTCATATAACATCAAAATTGAAGAAGACCTTAGATAACACATCATCCAATTTTATTTAATAGATAAAATCAGGGAGTTCACCAGAATGCCAATTTGGAGGCCAGTAATCTGATCGGAGAAAAATAAGTTATATGGATGAATAATACAAATAAAACAGAGAAAAGACTAAATGGGCCAAAGACAGTAGTGGGAACCAGGAATTAACATTAACCTAATTTACATAAATGGGCTTATAAAACAAGTTCAATCAGGAAAACAGAAAATTGGCTTCCCCTTTCAGAAGTCTCAGGTGTTGAACCAATACCACTTAAAAACATGATCCATGATTCTTAGCATCCCTAAGACAAAGGTTAACTCAGAGCTTGTTGTCACATTTATTGTAGAAATGTATTTTCTGTGATGTTCAGACGGGGCACATCCTACAGGAAGCCTTAGTTATTTCTTTAATGTATTGGAAGTTGACTTAGATGGGCATTTCTGGCTACCTTCTGTATGCATTTATAGCCTGCAATGACAAACTGGTCCTCAGAAAGCTCTCTGTAGTGATACAACTTTATGACACTATGTCTTGATATCCCCCCCTCCAAAATACTGAACTTTAGGCAGAGCTCACAGAAAAGTTAATAATATAACCAGGCTTACTTTGCCTTGAATTTCCCATATACTGAGCTTTTATAACATCAACCAATGCAAACCTTTAATTTAAGCTATGTACTATTCCATGCCCCCAACCCTGAGTAATGTGTGCGTGTGTGTGTGTGTGTGTGTGTGTGTGTGTTGTGGTGATCATTTGCTGAAACAGCCAACAAATTGGAAGCACATTGTAAAACAAATATCCGATATAAATATTACAGACAACATGTGCACATAGCCTGATAATGTCTCTTGGTGATTATGTTTGCTTTTGAGTAGCTGAGATCAGTAAAATGACTTCTCTCTGAGTAAAATTCTATTAAAGAATTTTGTAAAAATATTCCCTTATTACTGCCTCATCCCATGTTTTCTGTGCTACCCTACAAATGTAGAGTAAAGCCCTTTGTCTTGGATAACAAAAGAGACAAGGAGCCATAGATGTAGGCCTGTAACCTTAAACTACAGACAGACAGAAGATACAAGGAGAGAAGTAGAGGACTAAAATTTGGGCTCACTCTTGGTCAAATTAATACAAGAGGAAGTCTGTGTTTTCATTCCTCAATGTGACATGAACACATTTTGGTGCCTCTGAGGTCATCTCTAATGTGTTAACCAATACAGCTTTCCAATTGGAACAGAAGTGTGAAGGTGGTGGATGACTTATTTCTCCCAGACAGGAAGGAAATGAGACAACTTAATGCCTTTTCCTAGCTTTTAGCTTCTAGCTTCCTTCTAGCTCACCCCTTCATGATGGGTGTGATGGGTGGGGTTACTGTCTTCCTACCCTACTTGACTCTCTAATTGGCAGGGAAAGCAGGTAAGGAAAGGATGGGGGAAATGAAAATGAAAGGAACAGCTTTTACCATCAGGTCCACAAGCCCATGGCAAGCCCTCTGACAAGGGTAAGTGGATCAAAGACCTCAACATAAAACCAGATACACTAAATCTGCTAGAGGAGAAAGCATGTAAGAGCCTTGAACTCATTGGCACAGGAAGCAACTTCCTGAGCAGAACACCAACAGCTCTGACTTTAAGATCTGCAGTTAATAAATGGAACCTCTTAAAACTGAAAAGCTTCTATAAAGCTAAGGAGCACTATCAATAGAACAAAATGGCAATCTTCAAATTGAGAAAAGAGCTTCACCAATCCTACATCTGACAAAGGGGTAATATCCAGAATATATAAAGAAATCAAAAAGTTAAACACCAACAAACCAAATAATCCAATTAAAAAATGGGATAGAGAGCTAAACAGAGAATTTTCAACAGAAGAATCTTGAATGGTGGAGAAACACTTAAAGAAATATTCAACATCTATAGTCATCAGGAAAATGGAAATCAAAACAACTCTGAGAGTCCATCTTACACCTGTCAGAACAGCCAAGATCTAAAACTCAAGTGACAACATATGCTGGAGAAGATGTGGAGAAAGGGAAACACTTCTCCATTGCTGGTGAGAGTGCAAACTGTACAACCACTTTGGAAATCAATCTGGCAGAAAACTAGGAATAGGCATACCTCAGGACCCCCAGTTCTACCACTCCTGGACATCCACCCAAAAGATGCTCCATCATACAACAAGGACATTTGCTCAACTATGTTAATATCAGCTGTATTCGTAATAGTCAGAAACTAGAAACAACCTAGATGTCCCTCAGCCAAAGAGTAGATAAAGAAACTGTGGTCATTTACACAGTCGAATACTACTCAGCCATTGAAAACAAGGAAATCATGAAAATTTCAGGCAAATGGATGGAACTAGAAAGATTATTCTGAGTGAGGTAACACGGACCCAGCAAGACACACATGGTATATACTCACTTATAAGCAGAATTTAGTCATATAGTACAGGATAGACACATTGCAATGCACAGACCCCAAGAAGACAAGCCCAATGGCCACCTGAGGCTTCATGTGGGTCCACTAGTTAGGGGAGTGGGGGATATCTCTGACACAGACTATGTTGCCTGCTTTTTTATCACTTCCCTCTAATGGAACTTCCTTACCAGGCCACAGGGGAGAAAGATGAACTCAGTCCTCATGTGAATAGATGAGCTGGGATGTCTGGGTAGGGGGGGTCCCCTATTCTGGGGAATAATGGGAGAGCGGATGCCGGAGGGTGGGTGGACTGAGAGAAAAGGAGGGAGGGGCCTATAATCAAGATGTAAATTGAATTAATTAATTTTTAAAAAGGTAGTTAAAAAAAGAGTAAGCCAGCTGCCTCCTATTCCCTTCCTCTTTTTAAGATGGCTTCACTCTATAGCCAGGCTCTTCTGGAGGCCACAGCAGTTCTTCCCCACAATTAGAAGTTCTGGGGTTAAGGATGTACTCTTTCTGTAGCGGCTCTGGAGTCTACCTCCCAAATATGTAATTGTCTCTTTAATTCTTTAGATCCTCCCAGGGACTCAGGTCTTTAATGAAGACCAACTGAACAACACTATCTCACTGGGAAGATGAAGTTAAAGGTGCCTTAGGAATTAAAATGTCTTCTGAGAAAATAGCTCTAATTCATTGGCACCAAAGGGGACATTCTGAAATTATACACACTCAACATGACTTTTACATGTTGATCTGAAACACAATAGACTCCGAAAACAAGTTTTATAAATACCTTGTGAATATTATATATATATATATATATATATATATATATATATATATATA
>NW_026592510.1:18948614-18961908 GCF_907164565.1 Psammomys obesus | reverse complement strand
TATATATATATATATATATATATATATATATATATATATATACACATACATATATATATCCCTTAACACACTTATAGCTTTAGGCAGTTGTGAAGAGTGAACTGCCACACTGCACTGTATAGTCTGTAATAGTACACAACTGTGTACACTACAGAGTAATCATGTGCTGTGTCCTCTTGACACAATCAAGAGACAAGGCATACTTATTCCTTTTCTTGTTACTTGATCAAATATCTGACAAGAAGCGTCTCTGAGAAAGAAAGTTTGGTTTTGGCTTACAGTTTGACAGAAGGCAGTGCATCCTTGGGGGGGGGGGATCTCCATGGCAGGTGATTCCAGAGTAGCAGAAATGTGCAGCTAGCAATTGTCACCTCCTCACATCTTAGCTGAACAAAAGGCAGAGCAGAATAGAATGGGGGGTCAGCTATAAAACCCCAAAGCCCTCCCCTTAATGACTCGCTTCCTCCAGTGAGACTCTATCTCCTAACGTTTCCACAAAGATCCGAAACAGCATGAACCAGTTTGGGATCAACTCTTCAAACACCGATGAAGACAATTTGCACTCAAACCACAGCACAAGGTTAACAAGAAATATATGAAGCTAATGCTGGCACAACATAACTTTTTAATAAAGGTTTCTTTTAACAGTAGAAGGAATAATCTAAAATAACAATAATAAAAAGTATAGTAAGTACATAAGCAGGCAACCTTGTCACTTATTAATGAATTGGAAAGCTATGTGTGCATGTAATTGCATGAACTCTGCTTTCATTCACCTGGAATATGGTACTTCCTCATGCCAGCCACACCCAAGGAGGACCGTGAGGAGTGCTATGGTACTGTGGTGGCTGCCATCACTGGGAACATTCTCCAGCCCCCTTTAAACTCATGAGCATACTGTTGTATTGGGGACCCACTCTGCGCTGAAATGTCATCAGATGGCATGTGATCCTCTTATGTCCCATTGTTTTCAAACCTTTGTGATCACTATCAGTACCACTGTCTGTGATAACTGCATTCTGCCTTTGTTGTATTACTCAGCCACTGCACAATGTTGTTGGTGGGTTTTTTTCCCCCTAGCAAAGCTCCATGTCCTCACCTCGGACTTTTAAGCAACACAGAAACAGAATTTAGACAGCTTTGTTCCCATTGTCCTTAGATTCACAATAAAGCCATTTATCCTCAAGAGCCAAGCCTCTCAGTGGCTGTTTCTTGGATAAGGCATTCAGCTGAGACTTATGGCGATGACTTTACACATCAAGAACGGCAGCAGAGTTCTATTTTCAAACGGTTATCTCACACTTGAGAATAACTTACCAATAAAGTTCTTTTTCCTAAAAACCAAGGAATACGTTCAGCAGAAAACTCTGGTTTCAGAATTTTTTTCAAGTGCGTGATATTCTTCATTGCTATTTATAAAATTCTTATTATTACCCTCAAAAATAGATGCTGCATTAAAGACTTAAAGATTGGGGAGGGGGGACAGATTACAATTTGAAACCTGGCAAGTCCAGTGACTAATTTGACTTCCCTTAGCAATTCATGAGCCAAGAGCCAAGTGAATGATTAAAGACAAAAGGCAGGCGTTCTTTAATTGTTCTAAAAATACAAACAACATTAGCCTATTTCATGGATATGTTACATACGGCTATATTAAAATTGCCTCTATAAAAGCTAAATATTGCCTTCTGTCACTAAGGTTGAGATTCAGTTTCCTGATTGCACCACGTAACAGTTTAGCTTTGGATGAGAAAAACTCTCTCTAGTACTACGGTTTGTTCTTTTAAAAAGTGAAAGCATTGTTTTAAGTTCCCCAAAGACACTAAGCTGTGAGAGGTAAGCAAGGCTTGAGTCCACTGTGGGAAAACAGGCAATATATTCATTACCAGTTATCACTTCTTATTTTGCCTTTGTTGTCATTTGCTGCGCGTCCATACAGATCCTAGTTGGCAAGTTCATGGAATATTTGCATGTTGACATTTTGGCAACAACATGAAAAATGAAAAGAATTTTGTGGAAAATGTCAGCAATGCAAAACACTGACATTCTGTAAAACTGGGGCAAGCAGTATTAGAAAAAAAAAATCTTCAGGGGTTGTTGAAGTTTGGACTTTAGAACTCAAAGAAGCAGAACAGTAGATGTCAGATGGAAGAGCAAAGTTAAGCCTGCAGTGAAAAGGTAACCACCCAAATGTCTGTTAAACAATCAAGACCACAGTGTTGGCTACATAAAAGTATTGGCTCTGTATGGAATTGGTGTTGCAATTAATATCCTGCACACTTGAGAAAACAATTCTTCTGCCTAAGTGTGTTCTGGGGGAGCTGTGGGCTTAGCAGATTGATTCTTGTGATTTGAGAGATGTAACTTTCAGAAGTGGTTCGGTTATATGTGGAAACTAACGACACCGAGGCAAATTATCTAATCAATATTCTATTATCTTGTAGCCCCTTTACCTCTACTGGGCTTTCTAGGCTGCAGTTTTTTTTGTTTTGTTTTTTTTTTTTTTCCTGTTATTCGTTCTCTGTGTGTTCAGTGATAAAGTCTCTGCCAAACACTGTTCAAGCAGGAACAGGCTCTTCCCTATATACAAATTCAAAGCAAAATTTCCCAGAAACATTTAGATCAAAGAAAAGGGGAAGTTGGCTAACCTGTGTGTTAAGGGTGACAGCAAATCACTCCAAATGGACAAAGAATGACCCTGCATGGCTTTGGTGGTTAATACCCACAGAGCGCTCTGACAGCTTTCACATAAACTTTTCAAAGTCCTTTCCAGTTGCTGTCACATTTGCTCCTCACAGTGACACATCAAATTAACAGAGACATGGTCATTATTTTAATGCGCTTGTGGCTGCCAGGTCCTCTACAGCAGTAGAAAGTGGCTAGTGGAACTGTTTGTCCAGCTACTCACAGCTAGTGAGTGATGGCAGTTGGGCTGGAAGTAGTGTTTTCTGAATCTTGTATGTGTGGTAATTCCCAAACTCAAGTTTCACTAACAATTCTACCAAGAAAAGGCCCCCAAAAGTACTTCTGTCCCATCGCTGTGCTCACCAGTCATTCTGTGGGAAAGTTCTGCTGTCAGTTGTGTCTGTCACTAGAAGGCAGTTTCTTCTCACCTCCTCCCCTCATCTCTTACCATCTCAGAGTCCAGTAAATCCTCAGTTCTCCTCCCAGAAGGATATCCAAATCAACACTGCCCAGAAGTTTCTAGACTGAAAGTGGAATTGAGCTGTTAATTGCTTAGATACTGTAGATAGGCTGAAAAGTTGGGTTATGAAAAATTCTTTGTGATGAAACCCACGTTTGAGATAAACTGAGGAGTCTGCTAGAATTCATTATGATGGATGCTCTTAAAAAGAGGCCCTCGTAAGATTTCAAGTGCATGTTTATTCTATAAGTAGCTCCTATTATCAGAGCTGTTTCTCCATAGCAGTATGTTTTTAAACACTAACTCATTCATACCACAAACATACTTGCACATGCCCAAAATATCTAGCTATTAGGAGAATTTTGATAAGGACAGAAAAAGATTCAAGGTGATGTCAGTAATCCAAGCACTCCTGAGGTGTGAAAACAGAAGAATCAGAAGTTCAAGGTCATCCTATGTTGGAGAGTTTGAGGCTGTCCTAGAACACAGGAGACCCCTTCATAAGTAATAATAATTATTAATAACAACAGTAGTAACAGTAGTGATGGCAGTAAATGTTTGTGATGAGGTAGGTTTAATGGCATCTCCTTCCCTTTATGGAAATTTTAAAATTTCCTTCCACATTATTCTAAAATATTTTCAAAGTCTTCCTTGTACAGTTCCTACCTATCACACTCTGCCTTCCACACCCTCACTTTTATCAGAATTAAATAATAGAAGTATATTTACAATAGTTTGCAAAGAAGAGAAATATGACATTGCCCCTGCTAAACACAGTTATTTCCATGTTTAGAGTCCTTTCAAGAAGCACGCTGAACAAAACATATCTTTATAACCTTGTAAACTCAGCACGCATATACTTTATGTCCTGTGTTTTTCACATAATATATGGTATAAATACGTCTCCACAGTCTTTGTAATTATCATTTTAATGACTACACTCCATTGGGTTGATGTATAATAATTTACTAAGCTCTCCTGTTAGGCATTTAAATTGTTTATAATTTCTATTGCTGTAAAAAATACTGCAGAGAGTATGAGGGATAAAGTCTACATGAGTGTTAGACATTTTCCTCAGAATTAATTCACAGCTTTTGGGTCTCAAAATTAGACACATTCTGAGGGGAACAAAGAGGGAACTTTAACAAATGTAGTGGCCCAATAAACATGCTGAACTGAACCAGCCCTGCCCCAGCCACAGAATTCCCCAAATCTACCATGCTTACTCCCTTTCTGGCTGCTTCCATTATCTATTCCTCATCTGTCTATCCATGCATCCATCCGTCCACCCTTCTACCAGTCTGTCAGTCAGCCAGTGCTAGCTGAACCACTAACATGAGAGTTCACATTTTCAAAAGGTTTAAGCCATTAACATTTAGTGCTTAACTTGATATAGACCAGATTCTCAAACTGTCAATGCCAACTACTAACTTTAAGAGAGAAGTCATCCAAAAAGTGCCTCAAAGAAGATGCTGCCGGAACAGATGAGGAGTTTTGAACAGGGACTAGAATTTGTAATACATTTTAAAGGCCAGCCTCTCAGTATTGGGTTTGAGCAAAATCATTGCAAGATTCAACTATCTAGTACACTTTTCTCATTAACTTCACTAAAGCTCTGGATATTTTAGGAAGTTTTTTTTGTGGTTGTTTTGTTCTGTTTTGTTTTGTTTTTGCTTGTTTGTGTGTGTGTGTGTGTGTGTGTGTGTGTGTGTGTGTTTAAACCTTTAACCAGCATCTAGGCTGAACAGTACTCTGTCTTCAACCAATCAGATTCTGTAGGACTTTGTGACTCCCCTTAAGCTTTAACAGTCAACTCTGAGTAAAGTGTGAGGTCTGAGGGGTCTTAATTAGATTAAGGCAAAGTGGAAAGGAAGCTAAGGAATGCTTTGCTCCCTAAGACATCTAAAAGCTCTTTAAGTTAGCTCCTACTCTGAAGTATATGCAGCAGACAAGGCTTCAGGAGGAAAACAGGATGCCTTGAACCTTCCCCTTCAGGACTTTTGTCTGACACCCAGCTTTCCAATACCGTCTCTAAAATATCTTACAATACAGGCAGGGGCTCCTGTAGTAAAAAGAGGCCAGGACAAGGTTCCAGTAAGCTCAAGCATCCAGACCAGTGGGTTCATAAAGTGATTTGGGTGTGGTGGCTCACCCCTGGAATCGCAGCACTGCAGAAGCCGGGGTGGGAAAGCCCCCACACGCTTAAGGACAGCCTGGGCTACACAGAGCGTTCCAGTCTGGCCAGGGCTAAAAAAATAAGACCTTGTCTAAAAATAAATATTGAAGCAAGCAAAGTAATTAAAATTAACTTGTGCCAAGTGTGGTGGTGACACATTCTCAGCTCTTGAGAAGTTGAGACAGGAGGATGCCTGAATTAAAGGCCAAACTAAGCTACATTATGACACCCTGTCTCAAAACAAAAATGCTTTTTAAATTAAAACAGTACATACAATCTAACCACTAATCCCAGGAATCTTATTAAATGGAATAATCAGTAGCAAAGATCCCAAATTTCCTTCCCAGGAAGGAGTCTATTTCCCAAGCCCTTCAGCTCTAATTCATGAGGGCTTTCCCTCAGCATGAGATACGCTTAAAGGTTTCACATCATTTTTTCTAAAAAGATTCATTTCTTTCCTTTCACTCCAACCCTCTTTCCTGCTGAAAGTCTTTAATACTTCTTGCCTTTGACTTTAATTATTTAATTTCTTCACTGCATTATTTAAAGAAAAGACAGTTTGGAGGCTCTTGTATGCATGGAGGAAGTATGAGTTTATGCAAAATTGAAGAAATCTGTGTTAAGTCTGCACTGCAGCACATAATTTAGCATAGACTATTTTGCGATCTTCAATCCTTTTTTAAATCTTAATATATCCTCCTGCAAATATGGACTAAATAACCACTTTGTTTAAATATGTCAGATAAATATCAATGAAGCAAAGACCTTCTGGGACTTGAAGACAGGCCATGGATATGAAGGCATATCATTCACTGTTAAAAGCATTTACAAATGCTCAAAATACAGACAAGACTAAAAATGCTATCACAGGATTTAAATATAGAATTTTCTTCCAATCTTCAAAGATAAAAATAAAATGGAATAGCAATGACATTGGAACACAGCACAGTTTATAGAAAATTCATGATTTTTAAAGCTTATGACACATCCTTTATTTCAAGTTTTAATTACTTTAAAGGTAGAGATGGATACACATATAAAAGTTTTCTCTTAAATAGTATACAATGCCTTATATAAAGAAATATTATAGTGTATTTTACAACTTAACACTTCCAAACCCCAAACATTATTTTGGTATACCTCCTCTCTTTTTTTTCTCATGAGACAATTAAATATCTGTGTGTATGCATACACACAGATATAGACACACATACATATTGCATACACATTCATCTATACATAAAACAGATACACGTTTACCTCATTTTAATATTTTAGTTATTTTTGCTTATCTATTTGAAATGTGTTATTTTTAGCTCCTACTTATTTCACAGCCACAAGAATATTTTATAGATGTAATATAAACATACACCTCTCTTTTCCTTTCTCTCTCTCTCTCTCTCTCTCTCTCTCTCACACACACACACACACACACACACACACACACACACACACCTGTTCTCTTCTGTAATTTGGGGAGGATGTAATGGATAATGGTGCTCATACACCTGTTGAGCTCTTCTCATAAGAGATGAGAGTTAAAGGACTTCACACAGAAGGCGCCTCACAAAGTCCAAGATTCACTCCAGAGATTTTCTAAATGTTCCTCATATTACTATGTTTTTCTTTTTTTTTTTTTATCTTTTTTTTCCATTTTGAGACAGGCTTTCATACACTCTAGTTAACCTCAAAATTGCTATATAAACTAATGATTTTCCTGCTTCCATCTCCACAGGCTGGGATTACAGGGTAGAGCCACCATACCCAGCTGTCCCTTAGTGCTGTGGAGAGAATCTGGCTCTGCAGGAAATCATATCAGTGCCAAAGTATCTATACTGGTGAGGAATGCACAACACTGTGGGCTCTGAAATAACACTACTCAGATTAAACTTTCAGGGCTACTTGGTGGTGTCTGTGTGACTAAATTCTTTAAATGTTTTTCCCCCTGCATCTCTATCTGTAAAAGGAGAATAAATCTAGATTCTACCTCACAAATTTGTTGTGAACATAAAATAAACTGACTTATAAGAAAAAGGTTTTAACGTGTTATGTCGCGTAGTAGCTTTGCAACAAAGTAAATAACATTATTTTTATTAATTCACTGACTATGATGTAGCAAACACCCACAGTACACCTGAGCATGGTCCTGTATGGGGAATGCTATTTCACTTTTCCCTTCCAAGGTTTTAAAGGGTTATTAATTAAACACATGTTAAAAATTACAAATCTGTAATTCAATCTGTTTTGTTGGTGTGCTATCAATTTCTTTGTATTTCACGTTCTGCCACAACTATTCACAGTTATGTGAGGACAGGACGGTGGTGTTAAGCCTTGTTCTGAAGCTATGCCTTCTCATTTTCTTACAGATACACATATCTCCTCCCATTCAGCGTCTACTGAGAATCAGAAGTAGGAGGAGACAGGGAACAGGACAAGAACCTTCCACGGAGGGCCTCTGAAAGATGCTACCTAGCAGGGTATGGAAGCAGATGCTGAAACTCAAAGAGCACACACTTTGGTCAGAGTGCAGGGAATCTTATGAAAGAAAGGAAAGACAGAAAGACCTGGAGGGGACAGGAGCTCCACAAGGAGACCAACAAAGCGAACAAATCTGGGCCCAGGAGGACCTGCAGAGACTGATGAATCAACCAAGAACCATGTATAGAGAGGCCCTAGACTCCCTGCTCAGATGTAGCCCATGGGAAACTCTGTCTCCACCAGGGTTCCCTAGTAAGAGGAGTCAGGGAAGTAACTGGCATGAACTTGGTTGCCTGCCCTTTGATCACGTCTGTCTAGCTAGGTGGCCTTACTAGGCCACAGAGAAAGAGGCTACAGACAGGTCCAATGATACCTGATAGGCTAGGGTCAGATAGTAGGGGAGGAAGACCTCCCCTATTAGTGGACTAAGGGAGAGACATAGGGTTGGGGGTAGGGGGAAGAGGTAGGGAGTATAGGACCAGGAGGAGATGAGGCAGGGGACTACAGCAGAAATACAAATTGAATAAATTTTGCTAACTAAAATTAATGATGAAGAGGAGGAGGAGGAGGAGGAGGAGGAGGAGGAGGAGGAGGAGGAGAAAAATCCCCTAGATGAACTATGGATTCAAGGCACAAGTACTGGTGCAGGCTACTGAAGGGACTACAGACCTGTAGACCAGCTGCCCCTTCCTGATCTGATTAATTTTGAAAATTCTGACTGTAGCCACACATCAATGTGGTACTAAATGTCTCCCTTAGGAAAGCAAACTGGACAACTCTTATGGACGAGCATATGGACATTAATATGCAACATAAGATAGGAGGTTCATAGTTCTTGCTAATACCCAGAACTTCCTTCAGTTCCTGCAGAATTTGGTAATAGATCTTCAAAATTCATCTCAAGATGCCTGGGCTAGAAAAAGCCATCTCCCAGGAGCCAGTGATGTGCATCCATAGGTAAAAGCACTTGTCACATAACTTTGATGACCCAATTTAGAGTCGGGAGCCTACACACAAAAAACGTTGGAAAGTTGGAAGTGATAGTTCACATCTTTGCTATGAGCCATCTTGGATCATATGTGTGTGCCTATACACGCATACACAGAATAATAATACAAATATTTAAAATGAGTTTTCTAAAGCTTAGGCCTCTCTTCTATAAAGACATAAAATGTATGGTAGCTTTTATTTCCTGCCTTTCTTCATGTACCATGCGCATGCACCAAAACAGAAACACACACACAAAGTTAAAACTTCTAAAGACAAACAACATATGTAATTTTGTTTTCTCCCTTAAGCAACAAGCATATTCTGGGGGGTCTAAAATTGCCCATAAAATGAATAATTCTGCAGTCTTCCATTTGTGACACAAAGTCCATATCACTTTGCAAATGTGCTGATAGATTGGCATACTCATAGAGACTAAAAAGTAAGCCTCCTCTGAAGTGTTTATGGATTAAAAGATGCACATGAGACTTACTTCAAAAGAAGGCAGATTTGAGGGGTGGTGGAGAGAAATTCTGGATATTAGAGGAAAAAGTTGGTCCATGTTGATAATTGTCGAAGCTATGAAATAAATGGGGAGGAATTAGAGTGTATTCTTACTATGATTAAGAAGTGAGAAGTAATATTTTCTATCTGGGTTTTTGAAATTTCTCAGGATACCTGGTAAACATGCATCTATATAATTATTGTACACAATGACAAAAAAGTCCATACTATGGTGGCATTATCCTAGGAGAGAGTGTACATTGATGGAATTTTATACCTGGTGTCATGTTTGGGTGGGGTAGTTTGAGTACAACTCACTAAATGTTTTTTCTTTGCTCACTGTACTTCATCGTTAGATTCACACAAGAGTTAGGCAAATGGAAGCATTGAGGCAGACTTTGAACCAAAAATACAAAGAAAGAGAAACAAACTGTGGCTTCAGAAGGAAAAAAAAATTATAAGATTCAAAAGTTTAGCCAGTTAAACTCCTCAGCAATGTCTAATGGGGTGACAGCATGAGGGAGGTGGAGAGCACATGCTAGTATGTTGGCTCCCTTCCTCCTTCACACAGCTGAGCCATCTCTAAGCAATCCCTTTGGAGCAAGAGTCACTGAACCCGCTGCTCACTGTAGTCTTGTCCCTTGCCAACCAAGTAGAATCCTGGGGCACTTCACATATTAAGAGGCATTATTGTTCTTCAGATTAAGAATATCTGTTTGAGTAGGTCTAGGTGGCTCAGCTTTGGTTGTACTTACAATCAGTTCAATCAGAGAGTAAGAACTTGGTAGAAGCATTTTTAAATTCAGCCCAGATGATTCTGAAGATGCTGTAAGGCAGCAGGTTTGACCTCAGAAAAATATCATCAGGGTTGAGGAAGCAGCAAGGACTTTTTGCAATACAACCCTACAGTGGATGCAACTCAGAGAGACCACGTTCACCCATTTAATGAGAAGCCCAAGACACTCATTTCCTGGGCTTCCTTTCCAACACATTTGGATGCTGCATGTACCTTAGCACTGCAGTCTCTTTGCGGATAGCCTCAGCTGTTCAAGGGATAGTCCACATCCAATGGCTGCAGAGGTAAAAATGCATAGCCCTTTGCCTCTATGTGGGACTTTTCTGAGAGGCCATTTCTGTTTCAGAAGTTTCCAGGCACTCAGCTGAACCTCTGTTTTAACTGCATCAGCAGTCACTTCTTCCTGTTTCCAGTCCTTTCCAGGTTGCTGGGTAGATAAGGCTTCTCATACTGCTCTATTTCAGAAGCCGTTTCCCTGAATACTAACTATAACACAATCCCAGAGGCTCTTCTGGGATGCTGGGATTCTGGGATGCTGGGATGCTGGATGCCACATATATAATTTAATTGAAGTTACAGTGCTCGGGGTGACAGTGCTTTACTCCAAAACTATAGACTTACCCAACAAAAACCCTGGTGCCAGGCATAGAAGACCTCCTTTCAACTTTCTGCTCAGAAGAGCCCAAGAGACCACCACACAAATAATACAGGTGATTGCCCTTGGTGCTTTTCAACCAAAAAAAGTAAAGCCCTATTGCTGAAGACATTACACACTTCAGACCCAGGTCTTGAGGAAAATGATCTATATCTAACCTGGAAGACTCTCACAGTATATTAAAGAGCTTTGCAAGCCATCAAGGGAGTAAGGCAATAAATAGTTCTACACTGCTCTAATGCCTACAAATTCCAACAATGACCAGAATATCAAGATATTCTGAAAAGCACAATAGTGGCACTTACAGCCTGAGGGTAACCAATGAGTACCTAATTGGATATCAGGCCTGCTCAATATGAGGGAATTCGTGCCTCACACATTAGTAAACTCAGCCAAGTACCCATAGCTAGTGAGACCATAAAACCTAGGGGAAAACCAAAACCAGTGTGAATCTCTAACTGAATTCTAAATATTTGTATTAACACCCACAAATCAGTGTAGTTCACTCCAGAAAATCACCACCTGGCTATGAAATGAATTTCTCCAACAAATACATTTACAATACAACCTATATACTTAAGGCTCAAGGAACATCAAGGAAGAGGGACAAGAAAGATTCTAAGAACCAGAGGACCAGGGCACTTGCTCTGAAATACTCTCTTGTAAAAGAAAAACAAAAGGAGGAGAAGGATGATGAGGAGTAAAAGACAGAAATGGGGGAGTTACAGAAGATACGGGGGTGAATAGGGTCAAAATGCATCATGTGAAATTCCCAAGGAATTAAAAGATAATGTTAAAAAATGATTATTTCCAAAGTCAACTCATCCATTTTCAGTCATCACAGATGCAATGGATCCTAATTAGTTAATACATATAAACCATTTTAAGCACTACAAGAATATATTTACATACAAGTCAGTGAAAGCAATTGAGAATAATTATAAGCATTGCTTTTATTGAGAAAGCAGCAGGATCACTGTATTGGTACTTGATTCTTATTTGCAATGTTCAGCTTTCTTTTCCACAATGGTCATTCCATAAAGTTCCATTATACTGCTTGTTCTAGTAAACTATGTTACATCCTGAATTTTCCTTCACTCATGACCAATGCAGGTATGAGCTGATGGAGGCTACTATTGGATGCTCTTTGGTGTCACGGAGAGCTAAAGATTTGTATCTGCAGCATATAGTGGGGTGTGTTAATCTGTTTGACCTCATTCAATGAATAAACATCTTGTTAATATGCTGGCAGCTATGCGACAGCTATGTGATACTTTCTTTGACCTTACTGAACTTCTGGAAAAAAAAATTTTTTTACACAGAGCTAAGTACAGTTTAACTGACTGGGTTGGGAGGATGGTGGTGCAGTTTGAGTTTATGTAATCTAAGAGCTTGTCATTGCCTTTGCTTTGATGAGAAAACCTTTTGGGGGGAGGAAATACTTATTTTTATTATGTTTATTTGTGTATGTGAGTGAATGCCACATGTGCGAGATTGCCCACAGAGGCCAGAAGAAAGTGTTGGATCCCTTGGAGCAAAGTTTCAGACAGTTGTGAGCCACCCAATGTGGATGCTGGGAACAGGATTCAGATCCTCTGGAATAGCAGTAAGAGTTCTTAACTTGACAAGCAATCTCTTCAGCTCCTGATGAATAACTTCCAAATTGTACCCAGTCACAATCAACAACTGTGGCTTGTACCTTACAATTGAACATTACGATTAGGGAACATTTTTTAACCTCTCTCCAGGGTTTTACTACATAGTTGAAGATGGCCTTGAACTTCTGATTCTTCTGCATCTGCCTCCCAAGTGCTATGATTATACCATACCTGGCTTTTACATGGGAAACTTTGTTTGCCCTATATTCTTGCTGGTCTATGAGAAATTCAGCATCATTGGCATCAGCTGAGAGCTACTGAAAAATGCCCTAACTTAGACCTCTTCAATCAGAGTATGTGTTTTTATTGGGGGGGGGGGTGAGGATAATGGGTGAGATTGAACCCAGGGTTCTGTGCATTGTAAGCACTGTACTACTGCCAGGCCCCAGAGTGCATTTCTTATGATGTTAATGTATTTTAGGAGTCTTCCAAGTGATGTTGGTGATCCTGGTCCACAAACACATTTTGAGTAGTAGGCACAGGGGCATTATAACATTTTTGTTGCAATTACAGTTTTACCTTTCTGGGAAGCCAGGTTGTGACGTATACTTCTGAACCTGCCTTTGCCCTGCTTAAGGGCACAATCAGCCAAATGGAAGAGAATTAGACAGTAGGCAGCATCTCAGGGATGAAACATAGTGGCTAAAGGATGAAGACAGTCCTTGTTTTACATTAGACCCGCTACAGGATGTAAAAGAGTACTCTTTGCAAAATGGTGAGATACCGCAGAGAAAACACACCAAGATGACTTCATATGGAAGAAGTTGTTCAGAGAATGGCAGCAGAAAGTGGGGTGTTTGAGAGAAAAAGAATCAAACCAGTGAGACCTCTAATTTTCTTCCTTCCTTCCTTCCTTCCTTCCTTCCTTCCTTCCTTCCTTCCTTCCTTCCTTCCT
>NW_026592510.1:18943682-18948514 GCF_907164565.1 Psammomys obesus | reverse complement strand
TTTCTTTCTTTCTTTCTTTCTTTCTTTCTTTCTTTCTTTCTTTCTTCATCCCCTAAATTTCTAACATGTGCAAGAAAATATCTCAGCTGGAGACAGGAGACCTGGATACTAGGTCTGAGTTAGGAACTAGCCAGGTGCAAACCCAGTTAGGTCCATGTGTCCTCTCTTTGGATTTCAGTCACTTGCCTATAAAAGGAGTTTCTAAACACCAAGGAATTCAAAGGCTGAGAACTGGCTGCAGAAACAGCTGTTTCCACCAGAGGGAGTTCTCTTTCTGAAGTCATAGACATTCTATGAGCAGTTTTAATCACAGATTAAGGCAAACAATAACATTTGAACATCCGGAACTAAATGGTCTTTCATAAACAATTAAGAAGGATTAAAAGGATCATTATTTTTTACTTATATTAAATTATGATTAATTCCTCGTCAGAACAAAGCTAAAAAGGATACTACTGAGAAAAACTGAGCTAGTTTGCCACAAAAAAAGAGAGCCTCTGGGCGTAACAAAGATGCCTTCAGTCCTTCCCCCCAGCTTCATCAAGAAATCAGTGTCTCCTTTTTTGTTTTCTTTCTTTCTGAAGCCTGGTAAGTCCAGGAAATGTCTTGGCTGGTGGTAACACTTGATGTGTCTTGTGTAGACACAGGACTGGAGGTGGGTCGAAATGACATCAAGTAATAGTGGCAGGGGCCAGCCTGGTACATAAGGTGATAATATTCCCTATTTATAAGCATTCCAAACTTCTGCAAGAAGAGTGTAGCATTCTAGCAAGGCTCAGCATTTGCCTTTACAGTGGGTATTTTCTTACTTTTAAGATTTTATAAACTTATACAATCTTACTATATAAGATTTTTTTAAGATCGTGCACACACACACACACACACACACACACACACACACACACACACACAAGGTATCCCTGGAGCTGGTTGTGAGTTGCTGAGAATGGAACTAAGGTTCTCTGCAAGAAGAATACTCATTCTTAACCATGAAGCCATCTGTATCTCCATCCTACAATAGCTATTTCTAAATGCCTTAGTGTCAGGTATGAGCTGAAAGACAAAGGTTTTCCTTCATTTATTCCAGATAACCTGGAAAAATGCAACTGTTGGTTCTTTTCTTCATTTCTTTTCCTTTCCTTTTCTTTCCTTTCTTCCTTTCTTCCTTTCTTTCTTTTGTTATAGTTTTATGTGTTATCAAAGAGAGATTCTAGGAATCATTTATTCCTAGGGATATTCTGCCATACTCACAGATAAGTGTTTTGTCTAGTCATCATGAGAGACGCTTCCTCCAGCAGCAGATGAGAGCAGGTGCAGAGACCCACACCAAACATTATGTGGAGAGAGAGTCTAAACTGGAGTTCTCCATCTGGTCCTTCCCCTTGGAGACTGGGGGACCCACTGGAAGAGTAGAAGGAAGGATGGTAGGAGTCAGAGAGATGGAGGCCACCAGGAAGTCATGGCCCATCAAATCAACTAAGCAGGGCTCACCTGGGCTCACAAAGACTGAACCAGCAAACACTCCTGCATGGGAATGCAGTAGTCCTCTTCATATATGCCATGACTGTTAGCCTGATGTTTTTGTGAGACTGCTAATACTATGAAGGCATGTAATCTCTTGACTCTTTTGCCTGTTCTTGGGATTCTTTTTCTCCTGTTGGGTTGCCTTGTCCAGCCTCAGTACACAGGCTTTTTTGCCCTGTCTTATTGTATCTGGTTTTGTCCTGTTTGGCTGTCCTCTGTTGGAGGCCTGCTCTTCTCTGAAGAGGAAACAGAGGGAGAGTGGATCTGGGTAAGAAGGGAGGTAGAGGAATCTGGGAGGAGTGAAGGGAGGAGGAAACTGTGGTCAGGATGTACTTTATGAGAGAAGAATCTATTTTCAATTAAAAAAGGAGTTCTGAGGTCACAGGAAGGGCAGCTAACACATATCTGTTAAAAGAGGAGGGGTGGAGGATCTTGCCTACGACTTAGAAAATGGGAAGTATTGGCTGCCTTGCACTAAGTGACTTAGCAGTTTGAACTGCGAGTCTCTTCTCACTTTCCCAGATACATAGAGTATGCCCCCAGAAAATGGGGCTACGTAAGAGCAGAAGATATTCTCAAGGTCGCGAATCTGTTATGTCCCAAAATGTAGCTTCTTCCTTATGTTAGCTGATATGCGGATGGAGAAACAACCAGGAATCACTGAGGGAAAGTCGTGTTCTGTCTAGTCTCCTCTAATGGCTTTACAGAGGATGCCTTCTCTAACCTCAGACTGTCACTAACCTCCTTTACCCATGCCCACAGCTGACACTCTGTCTGTCTGTCTGTCTCTCTCTCTGTGTGTCAGGACAGGATCTTACTCTCTGACAATTCATAATTTTTTAAAAAATAAAGAAAACATTTAACAGGCAATACTATCCAGCTAGAATGTATTTTCTGATATTTTTTTGTGTTGATCTTTATGGTTTTATGAGAATGATTTTGTTTTTTCAACTCACAGTGACATCGAACTCAAGTAAAACTATGAAGTGACGTGAAGACACCGTGTAATTAACAGTATGGGTGGGGCATGAGTAAGTAAAAATTGTAACAAGCAAGTGGTAGCGTGACTTCATGATAAGCAGGAGCTGCATGGTGAGTTCTCACACATGCTGTGCGCCTGCGCCAGACAGCCATGGCCATGGAGTTACTTCTGTCAGGCTGTCATAGAAAAATAAATGTGCCCTACTTTCCTTTCATCCAGTCATTTTGGTCTCATTACATATATTAACAGTTATTTCTCCTTAGAGTCAAATGGAGGAAGGAGGAAAGTTCCTTTCATGCCAAACAATACAGTTCTGTGGCAGGCTATAGGTGAAACCCAGCAGCTGCCCACACCATTTCAGTTCCATAGCCCTGGAGATCAGAGTTAGCAGTACTAGGTTTACCTAATTACGACAAAGTCTTTCCAACAATAATCCTTACTACTAGATCTTTCTCTGGCTCCAAGCCAGTCACTCAATAAAGCAAAGACCTAACTGTGATTTTTCTCCAGGCAGGAAATCCTTTTTCTATTACCTTGGCTATCACGTAACTATGCTTGGATGTTTGTCATCAATCAGTGTAATCATACTCCCTGAATTACGTGAGCTTCTGGAAGGCAGGGGTCTTATCTGTTTCTTTGCTGTTGTATCTTCAGTCCTTGGCATGGGGCCTACTCTTCAATAGACAGTTGTTAATTAGCTGCTGTATTAATTAAGTGCGCTGGTGGGAGCCAGTCTTGATTTGGGAGAATTGCTTGTTTATGTAAAGCCAAATGAAACATCTGTTCTATGTAGGTGAACACCACAGAGGCAGCTTTTGTCTTTAAAGTGGCAGGTGAAGAACATGCCAGGGATAGAAGATTTGCTCAGCTCAGGAAACCACGGATTCTGATGAACACAGGTTATCTCCTCTGCAGCCACAGCTGAACTCACCCAGGGTCAAAAATCACCCCCAAAATTGTCCAAATTCTAGGGAAGCTAAGGCGAGAGAAGATTGCTATGAGTTTGAGGTCAGTCTGCCCTCGCAGTTCTAGGTCAGTTAGAGCTGCATGGCAAGATCCTCTCTCCGTTACGACAACCACCACCAACCAAAAAAGTTCATTATAAAAAAAAAAATTCTTTGGCAACTTATTATGTACGGGTTTCAGGTAAGTTTTCTTGGGAAATACAGTTTTCAAATCCTCCTACCGTTATGATGTTTATATTTTTAAACTAAATATGTAATTAGTTTACTTCACACCTTTGTTCACCGTGTGTGTGTGTGTGTGTGTGTGTGTGTGTGTGTGTGTGTGTGTGTTTGTGTGTGACTGATCATCACCTATCTCGGGGTGACCTCCAACTTACTACCAAGAATGATCTTGGACAAAGGATTACCCTGCTTCCATCTTGTGAGTGTTGGGATTGAGAGCGTGTGACACCATGCCCAGTGTAGAGGGTTCTGGGAATTGAATGTGGAGCTTCGTGAACAGCATTCTACCATGTATGTTGCCGCACCAGCCCAAACAGTTCAGTAGAAAATAAAACATCAGGAAAATTCAAGACCACAGAATTTTGGGTTGAGAAGAGACTGGCCCCTTGAAGCCTACCTATATTACAGTACTTTGTTTTCTTCACACATCCTCCCCGGTGGGTACTTGGGAAATGTAACGTGTCCTCCCTGCCCTCAAGGAATGCAATCACAGCCAAAGGAGGAAGGCCGTCAGGTGAGCCAGTAACTACAATTCCTGTGCCATAGATCGATCCTGTATGAGAGGATAGTCATGTTGCTAATGGAGTGTGGAGGAGGAATTGTGATGCAGTTTTTCTGTGTGTCCTGAGGGTGGGAAGCCAGAACAGACATCTGAGAGAAGGTTAATAACATACAGACCTTACAGGACTCAACCAGGTAGAGATCAGTCAAACATTGCAGGAAGGAAGAAGGTTGCTCTTCTGTGATGCAGTCTCAGCATGTTTCTATCTACAGGCTTGGCTTCCACTTGGCTAGACCTTCACACAGTCTTGACACAGCTTGCAAAAGGTGTTGGGGGGTGATAGTGAATTCCAGCCCCTGTCCATTTGAAAATGAGATTTGACCTAATAGTCTTGAACTTGGAAAGTTATGGTATTATTCCAGTAAAAGCTGTACACCCTGACTGAAGGGCAGGCAGGAACCTCTGAATAGGACTCAGCTTGCTTCCCCCCCTCCCTTCCCCTTCCCTCCCCTCCCCTGCCCTCCCCTCTCTTCTTCTCTTCTCTTCTTCCCTTCTTTTGTTACTTCCTTCCTCCTTTCTTTCTCTCTTTCTTTCTTTCTTTCTTTCTTTCTTTCTTTCTTTCTTTCTTTCTTTCTTT
>NW_026592510.1:18930217-18943672 GCF_907164565.1 Psammomys obesus | reverse complement strand
TTTCTTTCTTTCTTTCTTTCTTTCTTTCTTTCTTTCTTTCTTTCTTTTCCCTCAGGGTCTCACTGTGTAGCTCTGGCTGGCCTGGAAATTGCTGTATAGATCAGACTAGCCTGGAACACAGAGAAAGACACTTGTCTCTGCCTCCTGAGTACTGGGATTAAACGCTTAGTCAGAAGCTAATGTTTCTGTAAATAGCTTGATTTTGGAGTGTTAGTTTCTCAAGCTTGGTTTCTTCTCCTTAGATGATAAATGAAAAAAAAACTTTTTATTATAGAATATCTTTTTTTTTCTTTTTGAGACAGGGTGTCATGTAGCCCAGGCTGGTCTTGAAGTTGCTATATAGCTGAGGCTAGTGTAGAACTCTGGATCCTCCTACCTCTAACTCTTAAATTAAGTACTGGAATTACAGAAATGTGCCTCATATCCAGTTTGTAGATTATCTTTATACAAAAAAAGAAAAATCTGCAAATGTCTTTGGAGGACATCCAGAAAGGAAGGGTGAGTTAATTGCTGTCTCCATTTTTTTAAAGAGACTATCAGAATATGTGATACATTCTCCTTTAAGAGAAAACAGGCTAACTGATTTTAATTTTTTAAAATTACGCTGATGGAAATCAGTGTTACATGAAATTGTTTTATTTAGGCATATTTAAAATATTTTTTCTGTCAAAATTATTTAAGGTTCACAAAATAGAAAAAGGGGTTTCTTCATATACCTTCACTCAGCAACCACCAAATAACAGTGTTTCTACAATCCTAGCACAGTGCTAAAATCAGTCTCCCTAAGAGTTTAATGGGTTAACTTTCCAAGAAATAAAAGCTTTTTTTCCCCCCTCCTGGAAAGGTTCTACATATTTTATTACTAAGCCAATCAATTTGCTCATGAGGAACAGATAAAAAACAAATCATATCCCTGGTTTAAACAATACCAAATCTCCAGAGTTAAAAGTGCTCAGCTCTATCTGGTAGCATCAGTATATGGCCACAGTTCAGAATTAACAGCCATCTAGTGATGATTGCATTAACATGGATGATCATGACTGTGCATAAACAGTCATGTGAACCCTTACCCAGCGTTGTTCTTTTCCTGTGTCTTCTCTTGTATTTGAAACTTGTACTTTGTTACCAGTTTTCATATGAGTCCATTAGGGAAAACAATATTTTTGCTTTGGTTCTCAGCCAGGAATTGCTTGATTCTGAAAGAAACATGGTTGAGGAGGCAAGTCAAACGTAGGATGCAAGACGGCTGTAGAAAGGAGAACAAGCGGTTTTCTTTTCCAATCTTTCTGCTGTCTCTTTCACTATGGCCCCTGGGATTTAGTGCAGAAATTGTGTTGTAGATTACAAGGACAACAACCATAGACACTCTAACACAGAAGAGAGATGGCTCTGTCTCTTAGGGCCTCAATCCAGACAGAGAACCACAGGCAACTAAAGACTGTTGAGAGCAGGAGAAACAATCTTCTCCAGGGAAGAGCCCACAAATTGGTTATCCAATACCAAGTGGTTAACCCTGAAATCATGTATAGATAAGTAACATTATACAGACAGAATATGTTTATTTATTTAGAAACACAAACACACACACCAAGACCATCACCACCTCCACCAACAACAATTGAAAAAATTTGTTTGAATGAATTTGAGAGAAAGCAAGGGAGGACACATGGGAAGGATTAAATAGGGGAAAAGGAAGTAGGAAAATGATGTAATAACATTTCAACTATTTTTTTCTTCTGTTAGTGTGTTCATCCAGCGTGCACAAAGTGCTTGATTCAGTCTAAACACTACATGAACTAGACACAGTGGCCCCTGCCTGCAATCTCCGCATTCTAGAGGAAATGAATACAAGAGCTTCAGGAGTTCAGGGTCATCGTCAGGTATGTAGAGAATTCAAAGCCGCTCTGAGGTATATACCATGATCATGATATGATACCATGCTTATTTTTTAAGCTTATTTTCATTGATGTGTGTGTTCGGGATGGTGACATGAACCTGAGGGTGTCCGTGAGTATCAGAGGATGAGTTTAGGGAGTCGGTTCTCTCCTTTCGTCATGGGTTATAGCACGAGAACCCAGGCAATCAGGCCTAAGTGGCTTGGGCTTTTACCTCTTCAGCCCTTTTACTGGCTGCTGACCTGATAACCTGTTTTGGTTGTTGTTTATTTTTTGTTTTTTAGAAAGAAAAGTTTTGGTGCTTTAAATTATTGTTCAGGCTAAAACACAAAGTAATAAACTTTATCATCACATCTTCATGCATCTACACTTATGCTTTGTTCTCCACTGCCAGCCTCTGTGTCCTATGTCCCTTTGCAGCTGGCTCCCTTTCTATGGCCAGTTAGTCCCCACTTCACTTTTCCTGTTACTTTTATTCCATTGTGTGGCATGCATTCCGTTATGTTTGTACGTGCTATCTTTATCACGATGTCTTCCTCTTTTCCTAGTTTTCACAAACACACCTATAAAAACATCCACATATCCACATACATACATACAGGTTTTACATAGGAGAGGAAGCATGCATGCAGTATTTGTCTTACATTTACACGTGTGTATATACATGTACACATTCATGCGCCTCCCATAGCACAGACATGGAAATCGGAAGACAACTGGTAGGAACTGGTTCTCTGCTTCCGCCATGTAGGTCTTGGGGATCAAACACAGACTGTCAGGTGTCTTTGCCTGATGAGTCATCTCTCTGGACTCTGGTGTTCGTCTCTCCGAGCCTGGCTTATTTCACCTAAAAGCAGGTGTGCTCGTGAATTTGTATGCCATTCTTGCAGAGAGCCACACTAATCTTCTCTGTGTTGTCTCAGTTTTGGTGCATGCTCTGCTGAGGTGGACGCAGAAAGTCTCATTTGCCTTCTTGCTATGCGGCTGGACACCACGCACAGGTTCTCACATATGCTAAGCACATACTGTACTATGAAGGAAAACCCCGGGTCCCAAAGATATTTAACAGGGGTCCATTCTGTTCCCAATACTGTACCAGGCTACAGTGTTTTCAAGGTAATTTAATAAAGAAACTCAGTCCTGTGAGGGAAACAAACCAGGACAGTAATCCATGAGCATTCATTCACTAGCAAGATGGATGACCTTCGATATTTTAAAATTTCTCATTCTGTTATGCTGCTTACATGCCGCTGCATCCCTTTTTAAGATTTCTGTCAGTATAAAGGAGTTTCACTTGAGTGTGTTCTTTGTCTTTTTAATTAAATTTTTATATATTTATTTATTACAATTTATTCACTTTGTATCCCTACTGTAGCCCCTTTCCTCATCTCCTCTCAGTCCCACCCATCCCCCCTCTTCTCGCCCTATGCCCTTTCCCTAGTCCCCTGATTGGGGAGGACCTCCTCCTCTTCTATCTGATCCTAGCTTAGCAGGTTTCATCAAGACTGGTTGCATCATCTTCTTTTGTGTCCTGGCAAGACTGCATCCCCCACCCTCCAGAGGGAGGTGATCAAAGAGCCAGCCACTGAGTTCATGTCAGAAACAGCCCCTATACCCCTTACTAGGGAAACCACTTGGAGACTGAGCAGCCTATGGGCTTCCTTCGAACAGGGGTCTAGGTCCTCTCCATGCATGGTCCTTGGTTGGAGTATCAGTCTCTGGAGGCCCTGTTGGTCAACTTGTGGAGTTTCTGTCCCCTCTAGGTCTTTCTATCTCCCTCTTCTTCCATAAAGATTCCAGAACTTCTGCCCAAATTTTGGCTATGAGTCTCAGTATCTCCTTTGATACCCTGGTGGGTAGAGTCAGAGGTCCTCTGTGGAAGAGTCCTGTCCTGTTCCTTGTCTTCTCCTACTTCCAATTTTTATCCTGTTGCCCTTCTGAATGAGGATTAAGCATCTTCCTCCTTGTTGTTTAGCTTCTTTAGGACTATAGCTTTTAGTATGTTTATCCTATATTATATGGTTAATATCCACTTTTAAGTGAGTATATATCATATGTGTCTTTCTGCTTCTGCATTACTTCACTCAGGATGATCTTTTCTAGTTCCCACCATTTGCCTGAAAATTTCATGATTTCTTTGTTTTTAATTGCTAAGTAGTATTCCAATTTGTATATGTACCACAATTTCTGTATCTATTCCTCTGTTGAGGGACACCTAGGTTTTTTCCATATTCTGGCTATTACAAATAAAGCTGCTATGAGCACAGTTGAGCAAATGTCCATATTGAATGGTGGGGCATCTTTTGGGTATAGGCCTAGGAGTGGTTAGCTGTATCTTGAGGAAGCACTCCTAATTTTCTGAGAAAGCACCAGTTTGATTTCAACAGTGGTTGTTCAAAGTTACATTCCCACCAGCAATGGAGGAGGGTTCCTCTTTTTTCACATTCTCTCCATCATGTATTGTCACTTGAGTTTTTGATCTTAGCCATTCTGATGGGTGTAAGGTGAAATCTCAGGGTTCTTTTGATTTGCATTTCCCTGATGACTAAGGACACTGAGCATTTCTTTAAGTGTTTCTCTGCCATTTGATATTCCTCTATTGAGAATTCTCTGTTTAGCTCTGTTCCCTATTTTTAACTGGATAACTTAGTTTGTAGGGGTTTAATTTCTTGAGTTCTTTATATATACTGGATATTAGCCCTCTGTCAGATGTAGAGTTGGTGAAGATCCTTTCCCAGTTCATAGGCTATCGTTTTGTTCTGATGACAGTTTCATTTGCTTTACAGAAACTTTTCGGTTTTAGGAGATTCCATTTATTAATTGTTGCTCTTAGAGCCTGTGCAGTTGGTGTTCGGTTCAGGAAGTTGTCTCCTATGCCAATGAGTTCAAGGCTCTTCCCCACTTTTTCTTCTATCAGCTTTAGTGTGTCTGGTTTTATATTGAGGTCTTTGATCCACTTGGACTTTAGTTTTGTGCAGGGTGATAAGTATGGATCTATTTTCATTTTTCTACATGGAGACATCCAGTTAAACCAGCACCATTTGTTGAAGATGCTGTCTTTTTTCCATTGTATGGTTTTGGCTTCTTTGTCAAAAATTAAGTTTCCACAGGTATGTGTGTTTATTTCTGGGTCTTCTGTTTGGTTCCATTGGTAGACCAGTCTGTTTCTATTATAGTATCATGCCATTTTTATTACTGTTGCTCTATAGTACAGGTTGAGATCTGAGATGAAGATACCGCCAGAAGAACTTTCATTGTACAGGATTGCTTTAGCTATTCTGGGTTTTTTTGTTTTGTTTTGTTTTTCCATATAAAATTGAGAATTGTTCTTTCAAGTTCTGTAGAGAATTGTATTGGTATTTTCATGAAAATTGTATTTAATCTGTAGATTGCTTTTGGTAGGATAGCCATTTTTACTATGTTAATCCTACTGACATCAGATAAATAAATCAAATAGTCCTATATCCTCTAAGGAAATAGAAGCTGTCATCAAAAGTCTCCCATCCAAAAAAAGCCCAGGACCAGATGGTTTCAGCACAGGATTTTAGCAGACCTTCGAAAAAGAACTAACTCTAATACTCTTCAAACTATCCAACAAAATAGAAAAAGAAGGAACATTACCCACTTCATTCTTTGAGGGCACAGTCACATTGATACCTAAATGGCACAAAGACCCTATAAAGAAAGACAACTTCAGACCTATCTCTCTTATAAACATTGATGCAAAAAAACACAAAAAAATACTTACAAAACAAATCCAAGAATACATCAACGATATCATCCACCACGAGCAAGTAGGCTTCATCACAGGCATGCAAGGGTGGTTCAGCCTAGAAAAATTCATCAATTTAATCCATCATATAAACAAACTGAATGAAAAAAACTCCACATGTTCATCTCCTTAGATGTTGAAAAAGCATTTGACAAAATCCAACACCCATTCATCTTTAAAGTTTTGGAGAGAACAGGGATACATACCTAAACATAGTAAAGGTGAAATACAGCAAGCCTATAGCCAACATCAAACTCAATGGAGAGAAACTTAAATCAATCCCACTGAAATTAGGAACAAGACAAGGCTGCCCACTTATCTGTTCAACATAGTTCTTGAAGTCCTAGCTAGAACAATAAGACAACTAAAGGAGACCAAAGTGATACAAATCAGAAAGAGATAAGTCAAAGCATCACTATTCACAGATGATATGATAGTATACATGAGTGACCGTAAAAATTCTACCAGAGAACTCCTTCAGCTTATAAATACCTCCAGCAAAGTGGCTGGATACAAAATTAACTCAAACAAAGAAACAACAAAAAACTGAAAAACGGAAGCCCTCCTGTATATAAAAGACAAATGGGATGAGAAAGAAATTAGGGAAACAACACCCTTCACAACAGCCACAAATAACATAAAGTACCTTGGTATAACTCTAACCAAGCAAGTGAAAGACCTATTTGAAAAAAAAACCAAAACAAAAAAACACCAAAAAACTTCTAGTCTCTGAAGAAAAAAAATTGAAGAAGACATCAGAAGATGGAAAGATCTCTCATGCTTGTGGATGGGTAGGATTAACATAGTGAAAATGGATAGCCTACTAAAAGCAATCTACAGATTCAATGCAATTCCCATCAAAGTATCAACACAATTTTTTTTAACAGACATTGATTGTATTCTTTGTTAATAGAAAAGTTTTGTTTGGATTCTTCCAACTTTCAGAAAATAAACAGAAGTTGGTGACTGCAAGAAGCCCCTTGCTCCCAACTAATATACCTTAAATATAAGTATTAGGAATAGAAATGATTTTTGGTTTTGGTCAAAGCTGCCTGAAACCTATGATTCCCTTGCATGGGCCTCCTGAAATGCTCTATCATGTCTGGCCCAGAATAACCTACCTTCACCTCTAAGGTCTGTTTGAGGTCCAGATGTAAGTATGTGACAGCACTGGTCCACATATCTAATCGGTGCGTTTCAGTTTGTGTGATCTCTCTTGTTTGGAAATAGCCTCTGGGAAAATTTTATGAGGACTATGCACCAGATGGAGAAGGCTGGAGGGCCTGGCACTTCTACCACTCTAACTTTATTTGGGGGAGGGGTGTCGTGAGGTATTAGAAAAGCAGTGACTCCCTGGGCAGCCCTTATCACTCCCCTGCACGTGTAAAATGAGGTTGTGTACTGTTGCTTATGTTTTGTGTTGATTGACCTAATAAAAAAATAAGCCCAGAAAGGACATTGTGTTGTCAACAGAACCCTATCAAAAAGAAGCACGGGCAATATCTGAGGCTGCAGCCATCTCCTGTACACAGTGGTGTTGAGGGAGAAGGAAAAAAAAAACAAAACAAAACAAAAAAAAACCTTTGACACATCTCTATGATCATCTTTCTGGTTGCAAATACAATTACAATTATGACTGTGTTTCTGTCTTCCTAGACACCTCTTGGAGAGATAGCAATGCATTTTGCATAATGTTAGAACGTTTGAAGCCATGGTTTAGCAAGGTGATTTTCTCTGGGCCCCAAGGCCTATGATTGAATGAGTGGGTACTGGGGCTGTTGATTTCCTGAAATCAGTCCCTCCCTTCTGGCTGGTATGTTTCAAAAATAGCTGTTATCTGGGGAAAACCTATTCATTCCATGAAACTGTGAGGTCACTGGGATGCCCCCGCCCTTCCTAAACTCACAATACTGAGACCTTTTATACTGTGTTAGGTGCCAAAAGCGGAGCAAGGATCTGAGTTTTCTAACCATATTTGAACTCGAGACTTATCCTCTGGAGAAAACTTACTACCATGAACAGGAAGCTGAAGACAAGTGTGTGAGAGGCTTGCTTGCATAAGAAAAATGGCAGTTGCATAGCGTTTGTGAATACATGAGAACGTTAAGAGGTCATGCAAATCAACTCACTTGTGTACCAATGAAATAGAACCTTAAATGGTCTAGGGCTGAGGGGCTGGAGAAATGGCTCAGCACTTGAGAGTTCTTACTGTTCTTGTAGAGGGCCTGGTTCAGTTCTCATCACCCATTTCAGGCATCTCACAACTGTTTTATGGGGGACCCGAAGGCCTCTTCCGGTCCCTGTAGCCACCTGTGTACACATGGCACAACTATACTCCAGCAGCCACAGGCTAATGGGCATAAATAAAAATAATGTCTTTAAAGGCGGCCAATGACTATCTTTCTGTAGTTAAGCCAATATGCACAATAGAGAAAATAAGCCTTTTTAAAGAAGTTAAGTATTGGTGCTGGAAAGATGTTCTTGCAGAGGGTCCAGGTTCCATTCCTAGCACCCACATGGAGGGTCACAACCTCTTGCGACTCCAGTTTCAGGGGATCTGATGATGCCCTATTCTGACTTTTGTGGGTTCTTGAATGCTCTTGGTGCACATACCGTACACACAAACACATACACATAAGAAAAATCAATACTACAAAAAGAAGTGTTAAATGCAATAATTATTAATGTACCTGATACAACAGTTTTCCATTTTGCTTCAAAATATGGAAGTAAATTTATTTCCTGAATTCTCTACAGTCATCTTTTTTTATATACCTAAAATACAAACTGAATGTTTCTCCCTCTGTTTAGTGTCTGCCATGTATGTGTATTTGTGGCAGAGAGGGATACCCTGTACAGTTCTGGATGGCTAGAAATTTTCCATGTAAACCAAACTGGTTTCAAACTTGGCCTTGATCCTGCTGCCTCTCCCTGCTGAGTGCTGGGATTACAAGTCTGTACTACCGCACCTGACCTTGGTAGATATTTTTAAAAAGCTGATGACTTTTCAGCATCTAGGGAGATTATCATGTGGTTTTTTTCTTTCAGTTTGTTAATATGGTGGATCACATTGATGGATTTCCGTATATTGAACCACCCCTGCATACCTGGGATGAAGCCTACTTGGTCATAGTGGATAATATCTTTGATGTGTTCTTGGATCCGGTTTGCAAGTATTTTGTTAAGTATTTTTGCATCAATGTTCATAAGGGAGATTGGCCTGAAATTCTCTTTCTTTGTTGAGTCTTTGTGAGGTTTAGGTACCAAGGTGATTGTGGCTTCATAGAATGAGTTTGGTAATGTTCCTTCTGTTTCTATTTTGTGGAATAGTTTGAAGAGAATTGGAGTTAGCTCTTCTTTGAAGGTCTGGTAGAATTCTGCACTGAAGCCATCTGGTCCTGGGCTTTTTTTGGATGGGAGACTTTTGATGACTGCTTCTATTTCTTTGGGGGATATAGGACTATTTAGTTGATTTACCTGGTCCTGATTCAGCTTTGGTGAGTCAAATCGATCAAGAAAATTGTCCATTTCATTTAGATTTTCAAATTTTGTGGCATATAGACTTTTGAAGTAAGACCTAATGATTGTTTGGATTTCCTCAGTGTCTGTAGTTATGTCCCCCTTTTCATTTCTGATTTTGTTGATTTGGGTGGTGTCTCTCTTCCTTTTAGTTAGCTTGGCTAAGGGTTTGTCTATCTTGTTGATTTTCTCAAAGAACCAGCTCTTGGTTTCATTGATTCTTTGAATTGTTTTATTTGTTTCTAATTGATTGATTTCAGCCCTGAGTTTGATTATTTCCAGCCGTCTACTCCTTTTTGGTGTGTCTGCTTCTTCTTTTTCTAGGGTTTTTAAGTGGGCCATTAAGTTGCTTGAATGAGCTGTCTCGAATTTCTTCTTGAAGGCACTTAGTGCTATGAACTTTCCTCTTAGCACTGCTTTCATTGTGTCCCACAAGTTAGGGTATGTTGTGTCTTCATTTTCATTGAGTTCTAGAAAGGCTTTAATTTCTTTCTTTATTTCTTCCCTGACCCAGCTGTCATTTAGTAACAAGTTGTTCAGTTTCCATGAGTGTGTAGGCTTTTTGCTATTTCTGTTGTTGTTGAAGTCCAGCTTTATTCCATGGTGATCAGACAGGATACAAGGGATTATTTCAGTCTTCTTGTATCTGTTGAGGCTTGCTTTGTGACCAACTATATGGTCTATTTCCTCCATTTGTGTTTTCTTTAAATTTTCTAGTTCTATCTTCAGGTCTTGAGTTGTTTTGTTTACTTCCTTCACCTGTCTGCTTGTATTTTCCTCTTTTTCTTTTAGTTCCTTCAACTCTGTCTCTTTGATTTCTTTCAGTGATTTAATTATTTCTTCTCTGAAGGCCACAAGCTGTTTGGCTGCATCTTCCCGTATTTCTTCACGGATGGCCCTAATTTGCTTGTCTTTATCTTCCTCCATTTCTTTACGGATAGCCATGATCTGTTTGGTTTTATCTTCCTCTAATTCTTTACGTATTTTATTTGTCTCCTCTATTATCCTCTTCATCAACATAGATGTAAGGTCCTCTTCTTGATTTTCTATTATGCTGCATTGTTCAGGGCTGTTCGCCCCTGGATGGCTGGGTTCTGGAGATGCCATATTGCTCTGTCTTTTGTTGGTTGAGCCTTTACGCTGACCTCTACCCATTGGGCTGATTTAGGTTTTGGCTGTTAGTTTCTGTGCTTCCTGGAGTCCTGAGGTAGGGAGTATCCCCTTGGCCGGAAGATGATTTTTCCTGAAGGAGTCCTTCTCTGATTTTTGGTTATGGTCACTGTATGGCCAGTGTTTCTCCGGAGATGCCACTGCTCACCTCAGGTTTATAGCCCTGAGTAGTAGCTGTGGTCTATGTTAGGCAGGGGGGGATCTCCTCTTACCCATAAAATTTCTCAAGACAGCTGCGCCACTGCTGGGTTTCTTGTTATAAATTTAGTGTGCTGCTGCTCACTAAATTTCCATGTACAGTCCCCCATTTGACAAAATCCAACATCCATTCATGTTTAAAGTACTGGAGAGTTCAGGGATACAAGGCACATATCTAAACATAGTAAAGGCGATATACAGCAAGCCTATAGCCAACATCAAACTGAACGGAGAGAAACTTAAAGCAATCCCACTGAAATCAGGGACAAGACAAGGCTGCCCACTGTCTCCATATCTCTTCAACATAGTGCTGGAAGTCCTTGCTAGAGCAATAAGACAGTCGAAGGAGATCAAGGGGATACAGATGGGAAAGGAAGACGTCAAATTATCACTATTTGCAGATGATATGATAGTATATATGAGTGACCCCAAAAACTCTACCAGGGAACTCCTACAGCTGATAAACACCTTCAGCAAAGTGGCCGGATATAAAATTAACTCAAAAAAATCAGTAGCACTCCTGTATACAAAAGACAAAAGGGCTGAGAAAGAAATTAGAGAAACAACACCATTCACAATAGCCACAAATGACATAAAGTACCTTGGCGTAACCCTAACCAAGGAAGTCAAAGACTTGTATGAAAAAAATTTCAAGTCTCTGAAGAAAGAATTAGAGGAAGATATGAGAAGATGGAAAGATCTCCCATGCTCATGGCTTGGCAGGATTAACATAGTAAAAATGGCCATCTTACCAAAAGCAATCTACAGATTTAATGCAATTCCCATCAAATTGCCAACACAATTCTTTACAGACCTGGAAAGAAAAATTCTCAACTTTGTATGGAATAACAAGAAACCGAGAATTGCTAAAACAATCCTCTACAATAAAAGATCTTCTGGAGGTATCTCCATCCCTGATCTCAAGCTGTACTATAGAGCAACAGTTATAAAAACTGCATGGTACTGGCATAGAAACAGAATGGTGGATCAATGGAATCGAACAGAAGACCCAGAAATAAACCCACACACTTACGGACACCTGATTTTTGACAAAGATGCCAAAACCATACAATGGAAAAATGATAGCATCTTCAACAAATGGTGCTGGTCCAACTGGATGTCTACATGTAGAAAAATGAAAATAGATCCATACTTATCACCTTGCATAAAACTGAAGTCCAAGTGGATCAAAGACCTCAACATAAAACCAGACACATTAAATCGGCTAGAAAAAAAAGTGGGGAATACCCTAGAACTCATTGGTACAGGAGAAAACTTCCTGAACAGAACACCAACAGCACAGGCTCTAAGAGCAACAATCAATAAATGGGACCTCATGAAATTGAAAAGCTTCTGTAAAGCAAAGGACACCGTCATCAAAACAAAGCGACTGCCTACAGATTGGGAAAGAATCATCACCAACCCTCTATCTGACAGAGGACTCATATCCAATATATATAAAGAACTAAACAAGCTGAAAAGCAACAAACCAAGTAATCCACTTAAAAAATGGGGAACAGAGCTAAAGAGAGAATTCTCTGCAGAGGAATATCGAATGGCAGAGAAGCACTTAAAGAAATGCTCAACCTCATTAGCCATTAGGGAAATGCAAATCAAAACAACCCTGAGATTTCACCTTACACCCATCAGAATGGCCAAGATGAAAATCTCAAGGGACAACACATGCTGGAGAGGTTGTGGAGAAAGGGGAACGCTTCTCCACTGCTGGTGGGAATGTAAACTGGTACAACCACTCTGGAAATCAATCTGGCGCTTTCTCAGACAACTAGGAATAGCGCTTCCTCAAGATCCAGCCATACCACTCCTAGGCATATACCCAAAAGAGGCGCAAGTACACAACAAGGACATTTGTTCAACCATGTTTGTAGCAGCTTTATTTGTAATAGCCAGAAGCTGGAAACAACCCAGATGCCCCTCAACTGAAGAATGGATGCAGAAACTGTGGTACATCTATACAATGGAGTATTACTCAGCAATGAAAAATAAGGAAATCATGAAATTTGCAGGTAAATGGTGGGACCTGGAAAGGATCATCCTGAGTGAGTTGACCCAGAAGCAAAAAGACACTCACGGTATATACTCACTCATATAAACATACAATATAGAATAAACCCACTAAAAGCTGTACATCTAAACAAACTAAGCAAAAGAGAGGACCCTAACTAAAATGTTCAATCCCCATCCTGAAAGGCAAAGAGGATGTACATCAGAAGAAAACGAAAATAGGAAACAACCTCGGAACCCGCTACAGAGGGCCTCTGAAAGCCAGAAGAAAACAGGAAACCACCCTGAAACCTGCCACAGAGGGCCTCTGAAAGCTTCTGCAGTATAGACTGTCAAAGCAGATGCTGAGCCTGATGGCCAACTGATGGGCAGAGTGAATGGAATTTTATGTAAGAAGTGGGAAATAGTAAGAGCTGGAGGGAACGGGAACTCCACAAGCAGAGCAACAGAACAAGATAATTTGAACACAGGGAACTTCCCAGAGACTCCTACTCCAACCAAGGACTATTTGTGGAGATGACCTGGAACCCCTGCACAGGTGTAGCCCATGGCAGTTCAGTGTCCAAGTGGGTTACATAGTAATGGGAAGAGGGACTGCCTCTGACATAATCTGATTGGCCTGCTCTTTGATCACTTCCCCCTGGGGGGGGAGCAGCCTTACCAGGCCACAGTAGAGGACAATGCAGCCACTTTTGATGAGAACTGATAGACTAAGATCAGAAAGAAGGAGAGGAGGACCTCCCCTATCAGTGGACTTGGGGAGTTACATGCATGCAGAAAGGGGAGGGAGGGTGGGATTGGCAGGGGAGGAGGGAGGGGCTTATGGGGGGATACAAAATGAATAAAGTGTAATTAATAAAAAATAAATAAAAGATT
>NW_026592510.1:18838200-18930117 GCF_907164565.1 Psammomys obesus | reverse complement strand
TCCTTCCTTCCTTCCTTCCTTCCTTCCTTCCTTCCTTCCTTCCTTCCGTCCTTTCTTCTTTCTTCTATTTTATTTTGTCTTTTCTTTCTTTTCTAATCCTTTCTGTCTTTCTGTCTGTGTCTGTCTGTTGCTCTCTTTCTCTCTCTCTCTCTCCAACAAGTTCTCACTATTATAGCCTTGCATGGCCTGTTTCTCACTGTGTAGACCGTGGTGGCCTCAAACTCACAGAGTTCTACCTGTTTCGTGGATTAAATACATGTACCACTATGCCTGGCTTCTTACCAGAGCTTTTATTCCCAATGAAGCTACCAGTGGACAGAAGAAATACAGAAGTATATTTAAGTATACATTAGTAATATACAAATGGGAGGTACCAGAATAACTTCACTTCATGCTAATTTGAACATTTTTTATGTGTTATGTGTTTTATATGCATCACATTCATTTCTAGAACTTCTTCAAAATTGTAATCATAATTCCTGTTTCTGTTTGTATTTTTAGCAACAGGGTTTTACTAAGTAGTCCAGGCAAGTTTTGAACACCTGCTTCATGAGTTTCCAGGTTCTACAATCATAGGAATGTGTCACTATGACCAGCCATATCTTCACGGTCTTGGAATTACTCTAAAGTCATAGAGCTAGCCAGAGGTAGAAGCTGTCACCTGTTAACAATTACTCAGTCGTTTTTATAAATTCCTCTGAAGATAGAGAATAATGAATACCAGTAGCTAGTGATTATGGCTCTCATAGTATGAGTACATCAACTTGAGAAAATAATCAAAATATCCTGATTTTAAAGCTATGGGGAGAAGGAATCCAGAACATCTTTACTCAGGAGAATTATCTGAAACAAAATTTACTTTAAATTTCAATTAAATCAATAAATTCTGTGGAGACAAGGCCTAGCTCTGTGGTCCAGGGTGGCTTAAAGTCACTATATTGTCTAGGCCTCAAAGCTCTGGTCATCTTACTTTTCTCAGCCACTTGAGTACTGGGGCTGCAGGCATGAACTTCCATGTCTGTCCCAGAAGTAAACTCTGAAGGTGGGCACCATCTTACTGTTAAAGAGTAAATATCAAGAACCGGGATTTGCCCAAGATTTGACCTGCTTGTGAGCTTACATCTAGTTCAGTTTCATGGATGAGGGCCCTGGGTCTGCGTATCCTTCATTGCACTGGGATTTTAAATGATTTTATTTTATTTTATTTGAGATAGTGTCTTACTATGTAGTCCCTGCTAGCCTGGAATTTCCTGTCTAGGCCAGGCTGGTCTTGAATGTTTTTCTGCCCCTATCTCTCAAGCACTAGCATGGCAAAGGCTTTTTACAGTGTTGGTTGCCTGATTCCTCGTCCCCCCAGAGCAGTATATGGAGTGGCAGATGAGAAGTCCACATGCACAGGCTACATCAGAGGACAAAGACCCAGAAGTCCACGGAATGTGACTCTGTGTGGTTTTACTCTAGAAGGAGTCATCTTTCCAAATAATCCAGAACCAAGAGTGGTTAGTGTCTTACGTCACAGAACATTCCAGAGCATGACAAAAACTCACAGAGAAATGTTTCCCAGTAACAGATGTTGGGAGTGCGGGTTCCTAGAATTAAAAATCAAAACAACCGAGTAACAGGAAGCCCATATAGCATTAGCAGACAGCTAAATGCCTTGAGGGAAATGGTCAAGAAAATAAGAGGCCAAAAATATAGTTGGAAAGTAATTTGGAGCCAAAGAATGTTGGTACAGTGGTTTTTTTGTTTGTTTGCTTGCTTTCTTGTTTGCTTGCTTTAATAAACTCAACACTTATCTTATTGCTGGTGATGCTGAAAGAATGAACATTTTCTTGCCCCCCCCCACCCCGCCAGGCTTCAGTGCATGCAACAGGAATTCCTTCCAGAGGTACTTCCCTGAGACAAAACTTGCTTCTTCCTTTGAGACTGCATTCTAGCACTAAAGACTGTCCTTCCCTGGATGCCAAAGTTGATATTCAAGCCACAGCTGTCTCCAGGGATGAGAGAGTGGTTGTGGAGAACTGAACCCCCCCGTGGGTTACAGGCCCAAGCATGCAGGTTTCTATGCATGGCTGCCAATAGAGTGGGTCTACCAGTTGTCTTCCTTCTGACCGCCATATACAGATGGTGTTGGTGGAAACTCCCAACCACACTTTCCTCACACGTATGTTCTATTCATTCACAATTATTTCCATATCTTAAATCATGGTATACTCAGGAGAGCATGTACAGGTAGAAGTTTGTTGCTAGGTGAAAGAAGCTGCCTTTTGTTCATTTTGTTACCCCAATGGGATTGATCTCATATATACAATAAATTCAGCATTCTATATATCAGGATCTGAAAGAATAGAAGTGAAGAAAAATTAATTTTTCTAAAGCCTAATCAGAATTTATAATATTTAATTATGTTATATGTGGTAGTCAGTTTGGGACATTGTTATAAAATTTCACAAACTGGGTGGCTTAAACAATAGAAAGTTTTTCTTTTTCTTTTTTGGTTTGTTTTAAGCTTTGGAGTCTGAAAATCCAAAGTCTAGGTTCTAGCATGGTAATTCCTTCTCTTTCTTTCTTTCTTTCTTTCTTTCTTTCTTTCTTTCTTTCTTTCTTTCTTTCTTTTGTGATATAACAAGGTTTAATATCTTTTTTAATATTTAAAATTTTATTTAATTAAATTTTTATTTTTTTATATTAATTACAGTTTGTATTAATTACAGTCTATCCCAGCTGTAGCCCTCTCCCTCATTTCCTCCCAATTTCTCCCTCCCTCATTTCCTCCAATGACCCACTCCAAGTCCACTAATAGGGGAAGTCCTCTTCCCTTCCATCTGATCCTAGCCTATCAGGTCTCATCAGGACTGGCTGCATTGTCTTCCTCTGTGGCCTAGTAAGGCTCCTCTCCCCTCAGGGGGAGGCGATCAAAGAGCCAGCCACTGAGTTCATGTCATAGAAAGCCCCTGTTCCCCTTACTAAGGAACCCACCTGGACACTGAGCTGCCATGGGCTACATCTGTGCAGGGGGTCTAGGGTATCTCCATGCATGGTCCTTGGTTGGAGTTATCAGTCTCAGAAAAGACCCCTGTGCTCAGATTTCTTGGTCTGTTATTCTCGTTGTGGGGCTCCTGTCCTCTCCAGCTCTTTCTATCTTCCCCTTCTTTCATAAGATTCCCTGCACTCTGCCCAAAGTTTGGTTATGAGGCTCAGCATCTGCTTTGATAACCTGATGGGTAGAGTCTTTCAGAGGCCCTCTGTGGCTTCTGTCCTGTTCCCTGTTTTCTCCCTCTTCCGATGTCCTTTCCATTTGCCTTTCTGAGTGAGGATTGATCATCTTACCTAGGGTCTTCCTTCTTGCTTAGCTTTGTTAGGTATACAGATTTTAGTATGTTTATCCTATATTATATATCTAATAACCACTTATAAGTGAGTATATACCATATGTCTTTCTGCTTCTGGGATTTCTTACTCAGGGTAATCTTTTCTAGATCCCACCATTTGCCTGCAAATTTCATTATTTCCTTGTTTTTAATTGCTGAGTAGTATTTCAGTATGTAAATTTACCACAATTTCTGCACCCATTCCTCTGTTGAGGGACATCTGGGTTGTTTTCATATTCTGGCTATTACAAATGAAGCTGCTATGAACATAGTTGAGCAAATGTCCTTTTTGTGTACTTGAGCATCTTTTGGATATATGCCTAGGAGTGGTATAGCTGGATCTTGAGGAAGTGCTATTCCTAATTGTCTGAGAAAGCGCCAGATTGATTTCCAAAGTGGTTGTATAAGTTTACATTCCCACCAGCAATGAAGGAGGGTTCCCCTTTCTCCATATCCTCTCCAGCATGTATTGCCACTTGAGTTTTTGATCTTAGCCATTCTGATAGGTGTAAGGTGAAACCTCAGGGTTGTTTTGATTTGCATTTCCCTGATGAGTAAGAACATTTCTTTAAGTTTTTCCCTGCCATTCAATATTCCTCTGTTGAGTATTCTCTGTTTAGCTCTGTACCCCATTTTTAATTGGATTACTTGATTTGTTGATTTTTAACTTCTTGAGTTCTTTATATATTTTGGATATTAGCCCTCTGTCAGATAAAGGGTTGGTGAAGATTCTTTCCCATTCTGTAGGCTGTCATTTTGTTCTGATGGCAGTGTCCTTTGCTTTACAGAAGCTTTTCAGTTTCATGGGGTCCCATTTATTGATTGTTGATCTTACAGCCTATGCTGCTAGTGTTCTGTTCAGGAAGTAGTCTCCTGTGCCAATTAGTTCAAGGTTCTTCCACACTTATTTCTTCTAACAGATTTAGTGTGTCTGGTTTTATGTTGAGGTCTTTGATCTACTTGGACTTTAGTTTTGTGCAGGGTGATAAGTATGAATCTATTTTCATTTTTCTACATGGAGACATCCAGTTAGGCCAGCACCATTTGTTGAAGATGTTGTCTGTTTTCCATTGTATGGTTTTGGCTTCTTTGTCAAAAATCAAGTATCTGTAGGTATGTGGTTTTATTTCTGGGTCTACTTGATTCCATTAATCCATCATTCTGTTTCTATAGCATGGTAATTGTTGATGTCCATTAAGTATTATTTTTGGATTGTACACAAACACATTCTTGTATGCTTTCATGCCCCTATCTTCAGATATGGGGTAATGGAGAGCACACCTTAAAGCTCTCCAATTTCTCTCCTTATGAGGGCACTAATCATAAGGGATCAGAACCACATTCTTACCATATTTTTCTTAATTACCCTCTAACAACTCCCTCCAGATACAGCCTCATGTCACATTTAGGGTTAGGGCTTCAACATATAAATACCGAGGTGACACCGTCCAGTCCCTAAACAACTTAATCCTCAACAAATCTCAGACAGTTCTGAACTCCGTTGCTGATGACAAACAGAGCCTCCTAGAGTTCTGCTGAATCATAAAATGAAGCAGACACCAATGTTCTAACATCACTGGCTGCTGGGAAATTACTCTACCAAACTTTGTCAAGGGCTTGAAAACATTATAATTATTATTATTTGACTCTTCAATAAAAGAGTGAAATTAAGCTAGGAAAATTTAGACCTATGTGACACAGACAGAGAAGTTAAGAGGCTTGCCAAGGAGCACAGCTAGTAGGGAGAATGGCCAAAAATGAGGTTAATTTTAATCCAAAGCCACTATTTTTGTTCTCTCAAGCATTCTTGGGAGTGTCCGATTACTCTCTAGCAACAATTCAATTCGTACGCACTATCAATTGATGTACTTCAACTTTTCTGAAACCGTGGAAGTCATAAAATGAAGAGAGGGTCCACAGAACATTCCATTAAGCTGTAAAATTTCAATGTATGAAAGGACAATGATACCAGAATTAAACTTACTCTGTTTTATTTCTGAAATTTCAGGTTGAAGAAAAATCGGAATAAGCTATAATCATATGGAATAAGCATTAAGTAGGCGTTGGGGCTACAGGGGATGAAGAGTTTACAAGACCTCAGGTTGGGAAAGTTGGGAGTGATCCAGGTGAAGTTACACATTCCACCCAAAGGTGGCAGCGCTCCTGGTCCTTCTTTTTGCTATGCTCGTTACTGCGTTTAATACTATGGAATCTTTGGGTGTTTCAAGACATTTTAAAAGTCACTTAAAGCAGCTAACAACATCACCTTGAAACTGAGGAAACTGAGACCAAAGGGTTTGTAAAATGTCCACTGTTTTACAGCTTTTAGAACTGTAGCCCAAACTAGAACCAATAAACTGACTCTCCTGACCTGTTTTTGTAACCCTAAACTCTCGAGTTGATGATCTGTTCATAACTAACAGGAGTAGATGAAAGAGTGAACTTGAGCTTCAGAGAAAAGGAACAATGAGGAAGAAAAGAAATGGCATTGGCTTCAGGAAAACAGCAACAAAGCCTTTGAAACAAAAACAAAGTCTTGCAGCATGCTTAACTGCACAGAAACGCCCAGACAGTTCCACTTGCAAGAGTTTCCTTGCGAGCAGCCAATGGATTGAGACCAGATCAGTCCAGTCCATATTGCCTTGAACTTATTATAATTGTAGAGCCCTTTCCCTCCAGAATTACCAAATCTGAATCTGTGTTTTCAGTCTCTAAATGGGAGACTCCTGGGCCCTTTGACATCAGAATTTGACATACAGAAATTCTCCTAGAGTCTAGATTCCAGACCACACCATGATTCTCCTAGTGTTGTAATAGAATCAAATGCATCCAAGCACTGCCGGGGAATGGGTTAGAAATGCTAGCAGCCAGTCAGGGCCATGGCTGGCAACCAAATCAGGTTTGCTAGGGCCTGGCACTCTGTGTGATAGACATTCTTCAGGTGACACATAGTTCCAGAAGGCCCCAGAATCATGTATCTGGTCTTCTCTCACTTCTTTGCATCCAGACCCCTTGTCTCTGGTGAGTCTATTTGGCTTTGAATTATTTTCTGCCTCTGATGTTGTCTCCCTACTTTCCTACTTGATTAAAGGGGCCATAGTAGACATGTTCAAATCACTTAGCTCTTATTTGCCGACTTTAGTGTGTACATGTATGTGAATGAGTGAGCAAGTGTATGTGTGTGTGCATCTGATAAGCAAAGAAAAGACCTGTTGGTACATAACTGTGAGAACACAATGCTGTATCATGACTAAAAAAGGTTAAATGAGAGCCAGGTACGGTAGCACATGCCTGTAATCATAGCACACTGGGAGCCAGAGACAGGCAGAACCCTGTGAATTTGAGACCAGCCTGCTCTACATAGTGAGCTCCAGGACAGCCAAGACCACACAGAGAAACCCTGTCATGGAAAACTGAAAAGAAAAAAAAAGTTTAAATGAAACAAACTACTAAGTAGCAGAACTATAGTGCCTCCAGCATGGGAACTGTGGGAAGTAGATCTCTCCAAAGCCAGCCATTGGAGAGCTCCAGGTATCAGCCCTATAGAGCAGAAGGAAGAGAAAAGTAGGGCAGATGATTTTTTTTTGGCTTTGTTCAACCACTGAGTGTCATGAAAAGAAAAGATTTGACTCCAGTTGTAAATTAATTTACTTCCTTTCTTATTTCTTCCCCTCTTTCCTTTCTCCTCCTCCCTCCCTTCTCTCATTCTCTCTTTCTTTTCCTTGTGACAAGGTCTTATGCAGCTAAGCTAGCCTTGAACTCAATGCATAGCTGAGGATGACTTTACATGTCTGATGTTCTTATAGGCATGAGCTATAATATCCAGCTTAAAACAAATTTTCTCTCAGCACATGTTATTTAATTTTTTTATGCCTCCAGTTGTTAAACAAGGTTAAAATTGCCCTGCTTACTCCATCCAGCTGTTAAGAGAATTAAATGTAGAAGAATGTTGTACATATGCTTTTACCTACTCATACAGAATATATAAGGAAGTTTCCCAATATTAAAGTATCATGAAATAGTATTATTTCCTGAGCCTGAGAATTTTTCCTTTTTCTTTTCAAAATCAGAGGCGTTCGTAGCTTCACAGTTTAAACTGGAGCAGAGGTCAGCAAGTTTCTTCTGTGAAATGCCAGAAAGTAAACATCTTTGGCTTCCTAAGCAGATGGTTGTAACTAGTCGGCTCCATTACTGCAGCCGGAAAGCAGCTATCAACCCCATGTAAACAAATAGGCATTCCGTGTTTCTGTAAATCTTTACTTAACGAAAACTGGCAGTAGGCAGAGTTCAAACTGATTGTTTGTCTGCTCCTGACCAAGAGCGTTATCTTCAGTTCATAGTCTTTTGATAAATTCCTACAGTACTTGGGAGTTCAGTGATCATTGATATTTCTTCCTGTGTCACTGATGAAAAGGGGAGGGTAGCTCCCAGCAGAGGCATCCTGAAAGTTCTAGCAAAACTTGAGTCTTTCTTGTTCTCCTACAGTGTGTCCAGCACCATCTATGGCTACTGAATAAAGCAGTCCCTGTCTCTCCTAGTGTTTGTAGGCTTGACTAATGGCTGAGACACCATTGATGCGAAAATATGGATTGCCTAAGAAAGAATATCTTTTGGGATAAAAAGCTGAACATATCATTTTTGAGCACTTCTTATATGCTTTGGACTGTGATGGTTACAGGATTGAGGCCTGGAGTTCTGATCCAAAGAACTTACCAGGCACCATGACTTAGCTATAACTCCATCATACATGGAAGAAACAACAACAACAACAACAACCCCCACATTGATCTGAGAACATAACTGATCCACAGAGAAGGCTTAGGAAGGAGGGTAGTTTAGGGGAAGAATGAATCTTGAAACCCAGACTGCTCTAACTGGGCTTCAGCCTCGAAAACGATGAGAGAGAAAAACCATGAACCTCCTCTTTCATCTTCCAATTGTCACAAGAAAAATAAACCAGTCACTATTTTATATACCGAAAGAAACTAGTCTGGGCTAGTGACGGCTGCTTTCTTTGTTTGACTGTTTCATTTGGAGAAAGAGAAGCCCTTTACAACCATTTTGAGTCCCAGAAACAGCCCGTGTCTCATGGTTTAAAGTCAACCAACCCTGCATATCTTTCACATCTGAAGCTGGATATAGCAATCGTGTGGACAGATTTTCTTTTCTAATGCCCAGCCCTACACTGGGCATTGCAACATAGGACCAGAGGCAGACAAAACCATTTCTACCACCGAGCCACTACCTCCCCAGATTCCCTCACTCATGCCCCCTCTTACCTCGTTGTACTATGAGATGTCTCTGAGTGGCCTTGGACTTGCTCTAGAGACCAGGCAAGCCTTGAAACTTGTGATCCTCCCTCTCAGCCTGCCTGGGATGTAGTTGAAATTACAAGCCTGTACCATTAGACCTGTTATGTGGACAGAATTTTTTTTTTTAATAGCTGTAAGTTTCTTTCCATATTAGGGGAAAGAAAGCAACAGGACTCTATTAGTTGTCTATAATAGTAGATGAAAAACCAACTTTAGATTGAGAAGATGAGGCAGTAAAGAACTGACTCCCTGTCTAGGCAGGTGTGTGTGTGTGTGTGTGTGTTCATTATAGTATTTGGGCAGGGAAGAAAACATTTTCTAGCTCATAGTCTACTGTCTTACCTCATCAAAATGAAGCAACCAACAATTCAACCAACCAGCAAATGTTCCTTGCCCATGTACAATCTAACAAATACTTAAAACATTTCATTTTCATTCCGAGACAATAAAGAAAATCCATTTGGTAAATCCATTAGGTGGCTGCTCTGCCTGATGACATGAATTTGATCTCTGAAACAAGCATGGAGTGAGAGAACCAACTTCCACAGCATGTCCAATGACCTCCACTCATACATGTGGCACGTGGGCATGTATACATACACACAAAATCAGTAACATATAATTAAAATTATATATATATATATATATATATATATATATATATATATATACACACACACATTTGGGTCAAGGCTATAAGAGTTGAAATCAAGCCATGAGAAAGAAGTGACCACAAAGAATATCTTGGAGAAAGAACATCAAGAGTAAATAATGTCTTTTACTATTTGCGAGGCACTGTGTGCGAGCTTATGCAACCTCACCGTGGACTGTTTAGTTTGTTCATGGGGTGACTAGATCGAGGCTAAAGAGTTTCCAGAAGTTTCCAAAGTCTTCTAGATCATAAATCCTTTGGAAGCCAGAGCTTGAAACATAGCACAAGAATGCTTAAGGTATGATCAAAGGAAGGCATAAGAAAGCATAGCTAAAAGGAAAAAAAAAAGTGGATCATGAGAAGCAGGAACTTAACAACCTTGAATCTACAAACTTGCTCCTTACTGTTGTAGCTAGATGAGGAAAATTATTGCCCAAGGTCATATGACATGTCATTTCCCAGAATGCAGGTTTTCTGACACCATTTTCTGGCTGTTCTCACAGATTCTAGGCCCCCTAGATTCTCTGCAAGATACTAAGGGATTCAGGAGGGGCGAAAGTCTCCAGCCAGTTGTGCTGGCTAAAATCTTCAGCCCTAATCTTCCAACCTTGTCTAATGCATTAGTGTCTAAAGAGGTCAAAGTACCCATCCCTTCTTATGAACTAATAGTAATAAAAAATTCTATTACCTCTTTATCTTTCTTAGTTTCTATACTGGAGATGTATAGCCTCGTTCTCTATAAGGGCGAAGCTGATGTTTGTTCATTGTACTTTAGAGGAGAGTCACTGTATTGTATAATTAAATTCAAGAGGACGGAGTACTTTGCTGGAAAGTAAAAAGGGCACCTTGGAGGCACCAAGTGTGGAGCTTCAGTAGGAGCCCCCCTTCCTTGCTGTTCTTGAGCACAGCACATGCCACCAAGGAGCACAGCGCTCATGCTGTGGAGCTGGTGCCAGAACACATGTTTTGTTTCTGTGTTGAAGAAGCTTCCTGAGGGTGTGTGTGTGTGTGTGTGTGTGTGTGTGTGTGTGTGTGTGTGTGTTCATTATAGTATTTGGGCAGGGAAGAAAACATTTTCTAGTCATTGATTACAATGGACACTTATCTCAAGTTAATCTTTCTCTTAAGTAATTAATTACATGTCTTTTATTGCACAGATATAACTGTAACATAAGTATTTGTTATATACAATGTATATAATATATAGGTAGTATTTTAAAAGCTAAAGATTTTTCTTTTTTAATTAATTAATTATTCACTTTATGTCCCACTTTATTTCCTCCTCCTGGTCTCCACTCTCCCTTCCTCTTCTTCCATCCTCCCTACCCTACACCTCAGTAAAGAGGAGCCCCTCTTCCTACCAACCCACCCCAGCTCAACAAGTCACATCAGGACTGAGTGTACCCTCTTCCCCTGTGGCCTGACAAGGCAGCACCACAGGCAGCAGGGTCCATGTCGGGGGAAGCCCCCACTCCTCTTACTAGGGCACCCACATGAAGACAGCTGCCCACCAGCTGCATCGGTGTAGAGGGTCCAGGTTCATTTGAAGCTTTGTTTTCACCGATGTCTACAAGCGTGTACCATGTGTGTACAAATGCCCTCAGAGGCCAGAAGACAGCTTCAGATGTCTCAGAGCTGGAGCTACCGCTGGATGGGAGCCATCTAATTTGGGTATTGGAAACGAACACTTGTCTTGGAAGAAAAGGAAGGGCTGTCAGTGGCTGAGCCATCTCTCCAGTCCCCTAAGCTATATTTTTATGGTATCACTCGGGCACAAGTTCCACGCTTTTGTGTTAAGCTGCCCAGAGCTGTCTAATCTGCTAACACTAAGTTTTGAACTCAGGACACCTGTTTCAAAGCTGTGCTCTTCTCTCTACAGAAACTTCTTCTTAGGATACTCTGTTCTCTCATTGTTTTTTCTATAAGAGCTATAAAAATCAGCAGATGGATTTGGGGTTTAATGTATTCCAAAAGTATTTGATTTTATCTTATCTTGTTCCAAAGAAGCACTTCAATAAATTATCTTCATAGGGGAATACAGGTTTTGAAAAGGTTACAGGTACACATGTGGAAAATTAAACAACATCATGTTTTTAAAATGATTTTATTTTTGAGATTATAATATAAATAAATTTTATTTATTTATATTTATATATAAATATATTTATATTTATTTATATTTACCATATATACCAAATAAATATAAATATATTTATTTATATTTACCATTCTCTCTTCCAAATCTCCCAAATATATCTCCTTGTTCTCTTTCAAAGTCATGTTTTCTTTTTAAAGTATTGTACACACACACACACACACACACACACACACACACACATATTCTTAAATATAACTGCGTAGTCTATAACGTTACTTGTTTGTATGCTTTCAGGAACAATCAATTGGTGTATAATTGCAGACCACTTCAGAATTCCCAGTGAACTTTATTGATTTTATCTTGTCTATCTCCCTTAAATGCAGTTAGGAAGGTAATCGAGATGCCATGATTCTGCCCAAATTCATGAAACTCAGCTGAGTCCATCTCTCCCGTCCTTACTTCCAGTTTACCTCCTCCAGGCTCAACCTATTCTTTCTCCTTCTCATTATATTGTTTTCATCTGGACAGTGTCAAGTCTGAATTTATGGTGGTGATTTTTAAAGTTAAATTCATATGATTCATAATTGGGATGTGACAGTTTCTTTCACTTAGCAGCTACCAGAGTAGAGTGAGTTCTGGCCCCATGACTAGTGAGTCACTTCCAAAGCCTGATGGAGCCCTGCTTCCATTGTGTCATGTTATTGCTAAAGTATTCTTCATTTGCACATGTTATTGGAGACTTTGGGAGGCAGGACTGAGGAGAAGGAAGACAGGAACAAGGTCATCTTAGGTTGTGTATTGAAGCTTTACAATATAGGAAGTGCTTGATACAAAGACAGGATTACACTTTCACTCAGACTGCCTGGGAATATATAGCTATAGCTATAGACTAGGCTAGTCTGAGATGTGGGGGACAATTATGCTACATATGCCTCCTGCTGCCGGAATTACAATGTGCACCACCATGCCCCACTTGATGCTCTGTGTTTGATTCCATGCATGTCAACACAGACAATTTCTTCCCTTGGTGAATTCTCAATGATTCTGATCTAGGGATGCCTCAGCTCTGCGGTGCTTTTAAAACATTTTCATTCATTCATTCATTCATTCATTCATTCATTCATTCCGTGTATGCGTATGCACAGTCACATTGCACAAAAGTGGTCAACAACTCTTTGGGCTCAACTCTTTTACCATGAGAGTCCTGGGAATTGACCAGGTTGTCAGCTTTGGCAGCTGGTATCTTTAGTCATTGAGCTGTCTCAAGAGCTCTTAGCTATGCTTTTGACAACACATCCAATATGATAGTTTCTGGTGATGAAAGTTATATATTAACTGTGAACTTGAATCTAGACTCACCACAAGCCTTTGGGCATTCCTATGCAGGATCCTCTAGATTAGGTTAATTAAGGTAGAAAGAGCCATCCTAAGTATGAGTAGCACCATTCCATGGGCTGGGACCTGAGACAGAATAAGAAGCAGAAATCTAGTGGAGCATGAACATCCATCACTCTCTGCTTCTGCACTGTAGATGCAATGTGACCAGATAGCTCACGAGTATGCCTCCATGCTCTCTCTGCCATATTGGACTGCACTCTCAAACAATGACCCCATATAAATTCTCCATTCCTCAAGTGGTTTTTGTCAGATATTTCATCGTAGCAATAAGATAAATAGCTAATGTGATTCATACACATACACACAAATACATGAAGAAGTGTCATATTTATTGCAAAAACACAGTGTGAGAAATATGGGGAAGGAATACAACACAAAGGCCCATCATCTTGTTTGCTGAGTTCATTTCTCAGAGGTCAGTCAGTCAAAAGAGCCTGATATGTTTCCCTTGAAGTCATTTTTATACATATATACCAATAGCTATTTTCTAAAATGTTATAGGCTCATAGTTACAGCCTATCATGGCACATAACTTCAACAACTCTTAAAGTTATCTGTCCTGTCAGAAAAGAAAAGAAATGCAGTGATAATGTTGTTAGATAAACACAAAATAATTTTAAATTGATGCCATACTGTGACTCAAAAAAAAAATTTTTTTTGGGGGCTATTCAACCACTTTTGGTCCCACACATTTCAGAGAAGGGATACTCAACATCTATGGGTATGATATATCTTTATAAATCTGATTATCTTTTAATTAGAAGGATGTCATTACTTTTTAAAGTGTTTGACCATAACTTTGTCTCCCACATGTCTGTGATTTTGCTTTGGGGAAATCTCCATTTAGCAGTAAACCATGTGCTTCTGCTAACAAGTCACCTTGTGGGTAGGGTCCAGTAGAGCCTGACTTTTTTGGTCTTGATTTTAAAAACTGATGTGATGGCCATGTTTTTGTGGCCTTGGCCAGAAAGAATCTTCTACTACTTTTTTTTAACATATATGCAGCCTGCTCCTAGCTCTCTCTTACAGGAGTCAGGATGCATCTGAAGACCAGTGTGACTCTGAAATGGATGTGTAGAGCACATACTTCAGAGACTGTTCAAGTGGAAGCCATTGAGAAAACAACCAGTTCACACAGCTTAGCTGTCTGCTCCTCACATATTCAGTTCTGTACCCTACTATCGTTGATTTTCTCAACTTCCTTCTCTCTTCCCTTTTGTTCCATTTTTAGAGATAGGGTTTTGCTAAACATAGCCCAGACTTCATCCTTGTCTTCTGAGTAACTGGGTCTACAGTGCATACCTTCACACCAACTTTCTGCCACCACTTAGATCTCTGTAGGCTCTGAAGTTTCCATAGTTTTGCATTTTTTTAGATTATTTTCGAGACAGTTTCTTTGCCTATAAATATAAGGCCTAAGCTTATTAGAAAAAAAAACAACTTACAAATGACTCCTTTCAATTTTATATAATATGTACTTACTGTTCACTTATTCCATGTCAGTTTCCACACCACACACATTGTTCTCAGCTTTTTTTCCTGCTCTTCTGCCCACATTTGTCTGGAGTTAGTGCTATTTTGTTGTTGTTGTTGTTTTGTTTTGTCTTTTTCTATAATATATACCTGAAAGTTCAAATGGCATGGCATGGCATTTTTAACTTTTCAAGGAACTATTTAAATTAGTAAGGTAACTTGGGTCTTTTAGTAGCCAGAAATATTCCACCTACAAATGAAGATGGTTGGATTCATTTCACAGGAGGAGAGAGGTTCCACCTTTCCTTGCTGATAAAAATTGAACTCTATAGAAACTGACCTCTATATCAAGTTATTTCTGAAAAATATCATTTTATCCAAAACTGTCTGTGTCACAATTCCAAATTTGACAAATTCCAAATTTGTCAAATCACAACCCTTCCAACTACCTATATGGAAACAGGTCAAATATTGTAACCTCAAGTGGAAAGTTAGGAATTATGCCTAACATCAATAAAATATATGGCATTTTTATGGTAGTACTTATTTGCAACAGAGTAAATAGTAGCTTCCAAAAATATCTAGGACCTAATGCCTATAATCAGTAAATTTTAACTTGTGGGACAAAGAGGATTTTGTAGATGTGACTGAATTAAGGATCTTTTCCTTTGTTTGTTTTATTATTGATAGTTTCACATAATTGTATTTTAATTAATCCATGTCCTGTTACTTATAACCACTTACCTTTCTCTCTGAGCCTATTTTTCATCTCATTTAATCTCTCAGTTGCAACCCCTTCCTCCAATATTAATTATTAGTGCCTCAGAAAGGGATGTGTAGAAGGAATCTCTTGTTTTTGTATGAAAGTATCATCTGTAAATAAAAAGCTAATGGCCTGTAGCTGAAGCAGAAAATAGGAGGGAGGAGTTGTGGTAGAGAGAGAAAATTCTTGGATAGAGCCAGTTGTGGGAGATATGCCCAGGAAGAAGTAAGGAGGACAGATGCATGGTACCAGAGCAAAAGTAACCAGCCACATGGCAGAATGTAGATTAGTATACATGGGTTATTTTAAATTATCAGCTAGTCAGAGAAGAGTTTAGTTATATGGCCTAGGTATTTGTAAATATATATTTTAGTCTCATGAGTCATTATTCCAGGAGCTTGGGGCCAGCAAGAAAAGCACAAACCCTACAACAGATATGACCCAGTGTGGGCTATGTTATCTAAACTTACCTAAAAATACAAGTTTAAAACACAAGATTCATTCATTCTTGGCATTAAGTCAAGAGTTTCTGACACAGCAGCCAGACCAGAAGTCTAGGCAAAGCCTCTTTAAGACATGTCATGGCAGTAGGCTGAGCATTCAACTGGAGGCTGCGCTGTGGTCTCTCTTTGACCGGAGTCCAAGGACACAATACCTGTGACTTCTCCCAAGCACAGCATGGTTAAAAGCTCACAGGGAAAACAACAACCCAGTTTGGATCCATGTAAGTAAAGGCCAAAAGCCATGCAAAGAAAGAATCATGGCAGGTTGGAAAGGCATGTCTGGAGCTAACAGAAGGTGGAGCTAGAAGCCCTGAGCTAGCTCAACAGCTGGAGTGTGGCTAACAAGAGCATGAGATTCAAACTGAGAAGCTCTAAATGTTTGAACTGGCAAGGTATTAAGTTTGGAAAACAATAAAGGAGAAGAGAAACTGGGTATAAAAATTCATAGGAAAAAATTTTGGTTTGAAAATAGGGAAGTAAAGTTCTTAGGGAAAGAGTTGGAAAAATATTTTCTGTGTTAAAATAAAGGCAAATAAAATGACAAAATACATCTGGATTTCATACAATTTTGTTTTGCTTGTCAGAATACAAATGATCTTTTTTTTTCCAGTGATGAATACAGTTTTGTATATCCTCTTTAGAAGAGATCAGAATAAGGCAGACTTGAAGAAAAAAGAGACCAAAAAATTAGATATTAGATTAGGGGCACTAGAAAAGAGGTGAAACTTCAGAATAATTCAATCAGGAACTTATAGTAACGTCAAAAGATGTAGCTCCAGATGAGAAAAATCCACAAAGGTTTGAAGAATTAGAATGGCAGCCCATAAAGATGCAATATATTGAATTAAGAATCCAGATTGTATTTATTGATCCTATCTACAAGCAATAGTATATAACTTTGTACAGTTTAGAGAACTAAGATATGTACATGTGTTGATGCATACTACTGATGCATATTCAGAATTCCAATGGGCTTCATCCTTGATATCTGAAAAGGATGAATCTGAGATTGTATGTTTATCAGAGGTGGTGACTATCTTGGAGTTGCCTTTGCAGATTGGGGCTGATGGTGCTTCAGCATGTGTATCCATTGGAATACAATAGTTTTTTGGACATTATGGCATAGACATTTTTGTAGATGAAACTTACAATCCCACAAGTCAGGCAATTATGGAGAGATCTGACAAGAATTTAAAAGAGGTGCTCGTAGAACAGAGGGAGATAAGAAATATCCCAGGGATAGATTAAATGGTACTGTGTTGACTCTGAACTTTTGAAAACTTCAATGAGACAGGTAGCACAGCTGTTAAAAAGCACTGGAACTTAGAAAGTACTGGTGAAATATATATTTATATATTTATTTATATATTAAATTTAAATACATATTTAACATATATTTATTTATAAAATTCATATATATGTGTATATATATACACATATACATATACATATACATATGCATATGCATATGCATATGCATATACATATACATATACATATACATATACATATACATATACAAAGATATTAACCTCTGAAAGGAAGAAAGGAAGGACATTGCATTGAGGAGAAGCTAGTGTGTTTCTTTCCACAGAAGAAAAACTATGTATTCCAACCAAACTGCTGGAAATCAGATTTGACCAGGGAAGGCCTCCTGAAGATTTTGGATACAGATGGACCAACAAGGGAGGTAATATATACATTTATCCCTCTATGTGGAAATAACACTAAGACTGGCTGAGACATAAAAAGTGTCTCTGCATAACCAATAAATCTTGTTGGCTACAGAGTCCTCAGGATTTATCATGCCATCCTCTCATATCACATAGATAAAAATTACTATTACAGTTTGTATACAATACAGACTGGCTGATAAAGAAAGACACCTGCTCAAAGAGCATAAAATCATCTTTAACAGATCTGTGCACATTGTACTTTCCATACATATATAAATTATAGAATCATATATTACTTGTGAGATTTTATATGTTTACAGAACAAAAGGAACAAACACCAACAGAATGGAGATGGCCTTGATGAGATTCGCCCATGAGGATTCTGAGAGAAGGATTCTGAAACATGTTCATTCCAGCACCCTGCTTTATCCAGCCTCAGACTGCTCAGTTGTTTTATCAAAACTTGCTTCCAGTACAACTTCAAAACAGCTAGCTCAAGTCATCTAGTGTCAGAGTGTTGTAGTCAGGACTACATTAGAGCTTGCATTTTCATAGCATTTAGAGACCAGATGACAAATGCTACAGCTAGCTTTCTTAACCATGTTTCTAATTTTCTTGTCTCCCATCAAAGGAATAATATGCCAATAATCAGTAGGAAGCAATATTAACAGAGTGGTATCCAATTCCCTTAAGGTGGGGTGGGTAGTTTTCAGTTGTTCTATAAATAATGGATACTTATTGTTTTTTTGGGGGGGGATTCTTATTTTTGTTTTGTTTTGTTTTGGTTGGCTTAATAAATGTTTATTGAAGAATGAAATTGCTTATTCACATTTCTCTTTTCCTATGCCCTATAGATCCCATTTGATTATAGTCTAGTTTACGGCCTAGGTATTTGTAAATATATTTTGAGTCTCATGAGTCATTATTCTGGTAGCTTGGGACCGGGAAGAAAAATATGTACCCTACAACATAGATGGGGTCTTCTGGGCACCTCCTGTATTCATAATGGACAGTCTGAAGGCCCAGTCTTGCCCACTCTGTAGCTGCTATGTTTCTTGTTTGCAACAGTAATGTCATATATTGATGGTAGTGTTTCATGATACTCTCCTCTGTCTTCTAATGCTGGATGCTTTCCACTGGGAAAAATTTTCCTGGAACATTCATGGAACAGCTACCCATTAACGAATGACAAATAATCCCAAGGATGAGGCCTCCTCTAGAAACTGAAAAACCCTTCCCTAGAACTTTGAGAATGAATTAAGCCTGATTTTAGACCTGTAAAGACTAATTTCTTACTTAGGATGTCTAAGAGAATGCATTTGTATTGTTTTAAGATACTATATTTGTGATAATTCGTCACAGATTATAAAAAAAAACTTCTTTATAAAAACTTAACAAATTTGTCTTATTATTAAGGTGTTTATGATTAAGAAATGGAGGCTCTTGCATAGGAACATTGGGGCTCATTTGTTTTTCCTTCAAGATTCTCTCTGGTGGTGGACTTTCACTGTTGGTAAATGCTAGCCTTGTGTGACTACTTACATTTAAAGTTCCTTGGTACTAAGTGAATTCTTCAGGTCTTAAGTGCTGAATAGCCACATCCATAGCTGCTCCACCTTGGGTGGTACATAGAATGAAAGGATTTTATTTTCTAAAAAAAAGGTCTGTTGGGCAGCATAGAGGGACGAAGGGAAGTATTTGCTACCCCTAATCTAATTGAGGAACTGTTCCTGTGTGCTTAGCTTCAAGCTTGGGTGACACTATTTCCTGCTCCCAGGTGTCATTGAAGCATTGCGAATTGGAAATATCACCCAACTGTGAGCAAAGGCTGATTTTTAACACCAGTCCTTCTTGGAAAAACCTGAAGTTGAACACAAGACTTACAAGACTCATTGAATTACCATCCACTCCATACAAATATTATAATATAGACAAATATCACTATTCAGCCAGCAGTTGGATCAGGTCTTGGGATGGTTATTCTAAAGTACTAGATACAAGTAAGGGGAATTTTCAAAGTCTGTTTGCCCTGCATATACTAGGTTGCATTTTTAGAGAAATTTGCATTGATGATATAAATGCTTGCTTCAAATGGCAATTATTACTCTAACCAAATGGGGTCTATAGGGCATAGGAAAAAGAAAAATGAGAAATAAGCTACTTCATTTCTTCAATAAACATTTATTAAGCCAACTATGAGCCAGGCGCTGCACTAATTGCTAGTAGGATACAAAGAAACATGACTGGGTTCTTGTCTTTATGGTCCTTAAGGTAATGAGGGAGATTAAAATAATCAATCAGGATAATAGTTTCCTTTTATGGAAAGTGTGTTCCATTCCACAAACTATGTTCAACACTTTCTACAGAATATTTAATGACCTTGACGCCTGGGAGGTGACTAACTGGGTACCTGTCAAAGCAGAGATTAAGTAGAATTTAGGGAGATAATGAGAATTCCAGCTTCTCCTTTCTCTCAGGGTAGAGTCAGAAGGTAATAGGAGCAGCCATTTTGCTTCTGGATATAGGGCATTTATATGTCCATAATAATGTATAAATGGCATCAGTATGAACATCCTTTTGTTTCTTGTGCTGTGGATTGAACCAAGGATGGTAGACAAGTGCTCTACCATCAAGCTACATAACAACTCTTAAAACACCTATTTTTTACTTAACTAGTTAGTTTTTTCACTTATCTAAGCCATGGGATGTGAAGCTGGTACCATGAAGAGATGGCTCACTGTATATAGAAGATCAAGGCTCTTCTGACAGGGAAGGACAAATGCTAACCATGAGTCATACCTTTTCCCTGAGTTTAGAATTATAGGGGTTAATCAATATAGATGAGGTGGACCTCGCTAGCCATGACTATTCGGCTTCATTACTGGGTGAGAGGTAAATGTCTGTGGATCTGGTTAGGATGAAGGCAAACAATTTCAGTGTTATGCAGACAGGATTATAACATCTATATCTTGGTGCCCATAGTCTCAGTTTCTCAGAATGGAGGAAAGTGGGAATGGGAAGCTTTATAGCAAATATTAACTGAAGTGTAGTGTATACAGAATGTTCAGCAGAAAGTCAATCTTCAGATTTTGGTGCATATTTCTGTATTAGTCAGGATTCTCTAGAGTCACAGAAGTTATGGAATGAACCTCTCCCTTTTTATGTATGTATGCATATATATAGAAATATATATGGAATGTACTGGAATTATTTACAGGCTGCAGTCCAATCCAACAATGGCTAGTTGTGAATGACAAGTCCAACAGTCTGGTAGTTGCTGAGTCCCATGAGGTTAAATGCCTCAGCTGGTCTTCTGTAGATGCTGAATTCCCAAAAGAGTAGACTCCAATGCCAGTGAAAAAAATGGATGAACTAGGAAAGCAAGGGAAAGCAGCTGAAAGGAAAACTTTCCTTCTTCTGAGTCCTTATATAGGTTTTCTGCAGAAGGTACAGCCCAGATTAACGGTGTGTCTCCCTACCTCAAAAGTCTGGACTAGAAGTAGACTCACCCACTTCAGACAAAGCGAGATATCTCTCACACGTGTGCCCTTCATGTATGAATTGTTGTTCATTCCAGATGTAGTCAAGTTGACAACCAAGAACAGCCATTCACATTTTCCTAAAGTTATTTAGTGAGGAATGAAAAGGAAAATTTTATGCATCATTTGTCTGAATATTTTTTTTTGGAATGCCAGTTTAAGAAATGCTGTATGGCTAGCTATTAGGGCCTCCTTCTACACCTCCAATATAAACGTTTGTAAATAAAACAGACACAGGAGAGCTACCATATTTTGCATGTCAGGTTCAATACAGAAAATTATATCAGCAGGAGTAGGGAAAAACAAGAACTACCAATTCCCTGATTTATTCACTTAGGGTTTTGGCAATTTTTTTTTAAAGCAGAGATATGTGTAGCACAGCCTGACTTTGAGTTCACTGTGTAGTTGAAGCTACCTTCGAGTTCCTGATTGTCCTGCTTTTATCCGTCCTGTTCTTAGATTACAGGTACATGGCGCCATGCTTGACTATAAACAGTGTTCTGGACTGTGGCTGTGGCTCCACTGATAGGTCGCCACCAAGCTTCACAGTCCCCACATGAACACAACAGTAATCCCAGCACTCTTGACATAGAGGTGCTAGAATCAAGGTCATTCTCTAGCACCTAATGAGAATCTTCAAGAAGACTTTGTGGTTAATTGGTATTTAGTTTGAATCTATTCGGTGAATACGAGTTTTCTGAATGAGTGGTTAGGAGACAGTGGATGAGGTACACCTTTAACATGAATAAATGGTGGGCATCAACAGCCCACAGGCAGGCTTGTACATCTTAGTCCCCTAGACTGTCTCCTAACTTAAGGAAAAGCCAGATGAAATGTTACATACAATCCGTCAAGAAACAAAGGGGATGTGAAAACTGACTGACCAAGACATTAGAATGCCTTTTATTTGTATAACCTTAGGTTAAACAATTCTCTGAATTTTTCTGTTCTTATTTGAAAATAGCTGGAGGGTGAGTTTTTCATTTTTTCTCAGCCTTTTGAGGGCCCAGATAATGTTTTTGGCCATCCCAAATAGTAAGGCAGTTCACCTGGGGTTATTTCATCCCTAGATACGTCTAGTGTGCATTATGGGGACACAAAAGAGACATCAGCAAACGTTTCTTATCCTTTTGAGATGAGGTCTTGTTATCTAGGCCACACTGACTCCAAGATCATGGCAATCCTCCTGCCTTAGCCCTCTAAGTTCTGGAATTGTAGGTAGTGTACACCACCACAAGCAGAAGAACAATTTATAAAAGGACTGGGGGCAGGCGTCAGGTCTTACAACCAGATGGTCTCTGAAACAATTCTCTAAGTCAGCTGCTGTGGTGCTAAATGCATAAATGAATGGATGTGGCTGCATGCCCATAAAAATTCATTTGCAAAAGCCATCAGTAGGTCAGATTTTCCACGTGGGCAATTAATACAAATCTTTAATATAACATAGTCTTAATAGAATCCTTATTTTTATTAACTGTCAGACCAAGATGGAGGGGCTACTACCTCGCTTCCTACACTCCTTACCCTCCCCTCCTATGCACCTTTCAGATTTCTGCACCTCTTTTCTCTGGCACCAGGGCTTTCTGCCTCATTCTGGAAGGGCAATTCAAAAGGAGAGGTTTCGTCTACAGCTGTTGAAGTCTTTTGGGTGTTTCAGAGCGAACCACTGAGAAGATAAACCACCTTAGCCGATGGTTGTTGCTCCATGTGCAGCATTCTTAATATAGTGATCCTGTGCTCTTTGCAGAAAGAGTTTGCCAGTATGCTTTACATGTGTCTCTGGGCTCAGGACTCTTGTCTTACCATTAATGCCTGTGCCATCCCGTGTCACTGACGCTTATGTCCTGCCAACCCCGGCAAGTATTCATCTATTCTCCATGTCTGTTGTTCCCAATCCATTTTCTTATTTTGTATTGACATTGTGAGAGCCTAACACACAATTATTAAGTTACTCTTTGATGAGCCAATGAATACACAGAAGCGATGTTAAAACTTTCATCTAAAAGGAGCATTTTATATATTGGATTATTGCAGTCATTAACAAAATTCTGGTGAATTGAAAACTAGAATAAAATTGCAAAAATCATTAAAATGACTTATGTTAACATCCGAAAGACATTTTCCCCCCCTTAGTGTGTAAATTGAACTTCCAGAATAACGAATTTGATGTGGTTAAAGCATGGAAATGACCCCTTCGAGGGGTCATTCATTGTATTCCAAAGGAAGTGGCCTGGAACCATATCATGGGCAATTTTTTCAGCTCACACCCAAGTCAGGAAGTGACTGTGACCAAGGAATTTAAAGCAGTGTACTGGACCAGAGCAGGGATGCCAACAGCAGGTCTTCAGAGACAAAAATTAGAAACAGTCTGGATCTAGAGCTATTCACCATCATTTCTGGGGTCAAACACACATAGTGTGTCTAAAACCGACTTCCTCCCTCTCTCCCTTCCTTCCTTCCTTCCTTCTTCCTTTACTTAACTGTGTTGAAGGTCTTTATAGATCAGATTGGTCTTAAATTCATAGCAAACCTCCTACCTCAGCCACCCAAGTGCTAAAATTACAGGTATCAACCACCATGCCTAATGAGAACACAGAGGACAACTTGGCCAAGCTTGGTGAGAAGGTCAGACATGTTATACCTACACAAGTAGCCACCTCTACAGGCAGGGCTTTTTGCTAGACCCAGACACTGCATATATGAAACAGACCATGCCAGGAGCCTTCAGCTTGGGCCATATGATTTTCCTGGGCTTATGCGAGGATTTAGTTATTCACTTTTAGGCCTTCAATGTCTACATATGTTCTCTCATAACATTTCAGTAGCTGAGGTGGAGCCTGAGTGCACACTTTCACCTGAAGAAACACTGGCGTTTCTTTTCATCCATGTAAAAATCTTTTCTGGAATATAAATTTCAAGAGTGGTCTCTGAAAGAGAAGGCTGTGTTAATTTTTCAGTCAGATGACCATAGCCTGGTATCTTAGTGACTTTGCTTTTTTCTTTCTTTCTTTCTTTCTTTCTTTCTTTCTTTCTTTCTTTCTTTCTTTCTTTCTTTCTTTCTTTCTTTTTTTTTTACAATATCACATTTTATTTTAAAATTTTAATTAATTTTTTGTTTATTTTTATTATTAGTTACATTTTATTAACTCTATATCCCAGCTGTATCCTGCTCCCTCATTCCCTCCCAATCCTACCCTCCCTCTCTCATCTCCTCCCTGCCCCTCTCCAATTCCACTGATTAGGAAGGACCTCCTCCCCTTTCATCTGACCCTGTTTTATCAGGTATCTTCAGGACTGGCTGCAAAGTCCTCCTCTGTGGCCTAGCAGGACTGCTCCTCCCTTGGGGGTTGGAGAGGTCAAAGAGCCTGCCATTGAGTTCATGTCAGAAATAGTCCCTGTTCCCCTTACTATGGGAAACCAATTGGTTACTGAGCTACCACAGGCTATATCTGAGCCAAGGTTCTAGGTTATCTCTATACATGGTCCTTGATGGAGTATCAGTATCAGAAAAGACCCCTGTGCCCAGATATATTTGGTCCTTGTGGAGCTCCTATCCTCTCCGCGTCCTTATTTATTTTAAAATTTTAATTAATTAATTTTTTATTTATTAGAATTTATTCACTTTGTATTCCAGCTGTAGCCCCCTCCTTTGTCCCCTCTCAATCCTACCCACCCTCCCTCTTCTCCTCCCATGCCCCTTCCCCAGTCCACTGATAGAGGAGTCCTCCTCCCCTTCCATCTGACCCTAGCCTCTCAGGTCTCATCAGGACTGGCTGCATTGTCTTTCTCTGTGGCCTGGTAAGGCTGTTCCCCTCTCAAGGGGAGGTGATCAAAGAGCCAGCTTCTGAGTGGCCTTTCTTATTGTGGTGACAAATACCTGACAGAAGCAACTTAGAGGTGTCTTGGCTTTAACTATTGACTTGGCACAGCCTGAAGTCACCTAGTTAGGGATTCTCAGGAGAAGGATTGCCCAGATCAGACTGGCCTGTGGACATGTCTCTGAGATATCATCTTGGTTATTGATTGATGGAGGAGGGTCCAGCCCCACCATCTACTGGCATGGCAGATGGTATCTTTCCATGAGTGGGTGTTCCTGGGCTACATAAGAAAATCAGCTAAGCATCAATCGACTAGTGAGCTAAAGGGCAGCATTCTTCCATACCCTTTACTTCAATTTCCTGCTTGAGTTTCCGCTTCGGCTTCTAACAATGCAATGTGCCAGCTGAAAATGTCAATCAACATGCAAAGTAGTCCCAAAGGAAAAAAATCTACAAAACCACTCTTGCACCCAAAGCTTTAATTTAGAAGAGGGAGTGGGAGAAATTATGAGAGCCACAGGTTCAGAGCATTTGCTGTGAGATTGTGTCACATAGTAATGTCAAAACTACACCGATAAAGCCTAAACATGAACTGAACAAAGACAACAATTAGCATGTTAAGGTGGACAGTGGGAGAGCCAGTAGGCCTCAATTCTATACATAGAGCTACTGGCAAAAAGGGAATGCTGAAAGCGGGAGAAATAGTCTTCCCTAAAGAAGAGCATACCAGTTGGTTATCCAATACAAAACGGTCAGTTCTTAAAACATACCTACAAGTGACTGAGCAGGGTATGTTATATATTTAGGGATAGGTGTATATATATATATATACCTATACCTAATTGTTGATATATATATATATATATATATATATATATATATATATATCTCAACAATTAATGAGAAAGAAGCCATGAATTTTAAAGAGAACAATGAAGGGTATATGAGAGAACTTGGAGGGAGGAAAGGGAAGGGGAAAATGATGTAGTTATATTATAATCTCAAAAAATATCTTTAGAAAGTGAAGCATGTTCTTGGAAGATTGGTATTTTCATCATCCCTGGCATATTCAGAATTCAGATAGTTAACAGAACAGGGCAGTAGTAATGATCAATTTCCTCAATTCTCCATCCATTAAATTTGAGGGAAGATCCCCTAAGAACAAAACAAAACAGTAAAAAATATTGAACATTGAAGCACATTTCAGAATACCAAAATGCAAGTTCACTGCAGCAGTGTTCCATAATTATCTTTATGACAAATACTAGAGAGAACAGAAAGTGTTTCCAACACCCAGGGTAGTGTATGTTGCTGTTACTTACTAAAGAGTATAACTTGACTATTTCTCAGTACTATCAAACTTTTTAAAAAATTTTTGAGATCGATTGAGTAGAGCTTGCATGGTTTCTTTGGGATCTGAGAAATATTACTTTATAGAAATAGCCATTTTACCAGAGTATATTTTGAAATGTTGATTTCAAGAACAGTAAATCTGTATTTTATTTTATCCCATAAATATTTTTTTCTCATTCATAGCAAAACATGCTAGTTGGCAAATCATCTGATTTATTTTCAATAGTATATGCTTTTTCATAAAGTATACAAGTATAGTTTGATGACTATATATAATGAATAAGTGGATTTACTTCTCATTTTAAAATATCGATTCTTATTTAATTACTCCCCAAACTGAAGTATCAGAATATATTTACCAAACACCATACCTTTTTATTATACTTCTTGCTTTATAAATGACAAAATTTGAGCAAAATGCTGTTTTCATTAGGCAGAAAATTAGCAATATTTATGCTGATCTTGAGAATATTACAGAATTGATTTAGATTATCTCTATAGTCATTTAATTCCAAATAATTTTAGTAGTGTATTTTAAAAGATGCAGTCTATCAATTTTTTCTGTTTTTAAAAAAAATACTTTGTTAAAAATACATTACTACAGTTGCTGCAATACATAGACAATCAGATTTCTTCTGAGAATTTGTGACTGCTGGGAAGCAAGACTTGACCCAAGTAATGGGAATAGGTTGAATCTGTCAGTCCAGCATTGGAGTGAGGGCCTGTGTCAAGATTGTGATTAAAGAAGAGTTATTTTAAAAACCATATCACCATTGCAGAAGTGTGCCGGGTCTGCTGACCTGCACCCACTGCCTCAGTGCTTGGGGGGCAAGAGGACTACGACAAGTAAAAGGCCACCCTGGTTTACATATTGAGACCAGCTTGTTTTACATTTGAGGGTAGTCAGGGTTGCATAGGAAAATCCATCTTAACAAATATGTGTTACATTTTTAAATATTTTGTTTATTTTTTTTCCTCCTTTCCTTCTAAAGTTAAATAAGACTCTTCCAAATCAAAGAGTAATGGTATAACCAATAAGCATGTATGTGAAGTCTAACTTTCCACATGTAGGGTCTATAGGAAGAAGGGCATGAGAAGATGACTTGATGGTTATGAGCACTGGTTACTCCTTCAGAGGACATGGCTTCCATTCTGAATGACCATACAGTAGTTTACAACAATTTGTAACTCCCGTTACGAGGGATCTGACATAAATACTCTTTTGGCCTCTCTGGGCACTAATCATACACATGTTGCACAGACATATATGTAGATGGAACATCCATACACAAAAAATAAGTTTTTTTTAAGTGTATGGAAAGTGAATGAACCAATTGCTATAACCATTCTTTTGTAATTCAGGTGGGATTTTTGCTGCTGTTGTTGTTGTTAATGTTACAAGATCAAGTAAGGATGTGATGAAATTACCAGTGACATATTATTTTGAAAAAAAAAATGTGGGCTAAAGAGGTGTGTTAGCTGTTAAGAGTACTGTTAAGAGTACTTGCTGCTCTTCCAAAGGAACTGTGTTTTGTTTCTAGAACCCACATTGGGTGGCTCACAACCTCCTTTAACTATAATGTCAGGGGCCCCAGTGGTCCCTTCTGTTTTCATGGTGACCTGTATGCGTGTGGCATACCTACTTAAATACACACATACATACTTATGAGACATAATTAAAAAATAATAGTTATAGAAAGATACTTAATATTAAGAAAGAAAGATACTCAATATTAAGTTAACTTGAAACAATGACAATAGAATAGAAGAGAAATCTGAAAAACCCGAGAAGAATATGAACGAATCATTGAGAATCTCAACTCTTGAAGTAAAGCTTGTTTCTGTATCTTCCAAAGGATGCTTATAGCAGTGAGTCATTGCACGGTGGCAGCTATTAGGTAGGGCTGCTCCTGTAGGGAACAGGAACCAGGGAGAAGAGCAGCTGCAGGCAGCCTCAGAGGAAATAAAGGGGTACCCTAGGTACTTTCTTCCTTCCACTTCCCTTAGTGAATGAAGCTGCTCCAGATCTAAATGGCACAGAAGCTTGAGAAATATACTTCACAAGGGGAAAGTATAGAATGAATACAGTGCCAACAGGAAAATGATACGGCAGAAGTTACCGTTTGGTTCCCATCCAGTCAGAAGCAAACCTGCCATTATGGAAGGTAGAAAATGAGTTCTCACACTTCACATCAGCTCCTTCTTTGGAACAGTTGCCCTGCCAACTGAGAATTTTTGGCACTAAGTAAGTGTTTTCCTGCTGATTGATGTAATGCATGGCAATCTATTTCCATTCTTGGTTTTTCGAGACCGGGTTTCACTTGTAGCCGTGGATGTCCTGGGACTCCCTCTGTAGACCATGCTGGCCTTGAACTCACAGAGATCCACCTTCCTCTGTCTCCTGAGTGCAGGGATTAAAGGCATGTGCTGCCACTGCCAAGCATATATTTCCATTCTTACACATATTTTTTATTATTAAAAATAGGTTAAATATCCACAATATGACAAACTGCTAGGTACCCATATGCCAATGTACAACAGCCAATATTTATTATTTTTTATTTATATTTTACTGGCCCATCCCATTTTTCAGTGGAGTGAGGTACAATGTCTAGAAGAATCTATGTAATTTCCATGTTCCTCCACTTTTAAACTGGGTTTATTTAATGAATAGCAAACTCTCCTTGAATAATCTTCCCAAGAACCTCAGACATATTTATTATTCTATCAGTTTTAGCTTGTAGGAGACTTTTCCAGGTTTTCAACTGCTTCAACCTGAGAAGTTTTGGTCTATGTAATTCTATACATACATCTTTCTATTTTCTTCATTTTTTTTGACATTTTTAGAAGTTTTTCTTTTCTGCAGATGTATCAGATGCCTGCTATGAGATGGCACAGATACAGTAAGCCTTTATAGATACTATATATCATTTTCACTGTCACCCTCAATTAACAGTACAGTTATGGAGAGAATTCTAGGTTGCGACTAATTTTCCTTCGACTTTGTGTAGATATCTGGGAACATGAGGGTTCTAGAAGGAGAGGTGAACTCAAACGCACATCCCTGATTTGCTTTGTGAGAAAGCTTATTTGCTGAAGGACTTTCAGTTTGCTAATTTTATGAAGAAAAATAAGGTTCGTACTGAGAAAAGTCTTACCTAATGTATCTATCCACAGTAGGTATGATGATGATCATGTGTAAGTCTCATTTTGTTCCTATGACCAGTCAACTTAGGTTCTGAAACAGTTTGGGAAGTTCCAAATCATCTTCTGGAGGACAGCGCAACTTTCTAAATGTACACACACAGGTCTGTAGCAGTATGCTGTTGTCTAAAGGTAATGCCTCTTACATCACACAGTGACACTTTCCTGCTCTTTGTTGTCTACAGATGAGCTAAGTCCTGGTTACATTTTTGTCAACTTGACACAAGATAGAGCCATCTGAGGAGAGAAACTGGAACTGAGAAACTGCTTCAGATCATCTGTAGGCAATTATGTAGGACATTTTCTTTATTAATGATTGGTGTGGGTGGGTCCAGCCCATTGTGGGTGTGTGTGTGTGGGGTCTGACATCAATGAGGACGTGGTCCTGGTGGAATAAGAAAGCAGGATGTACTCCAGGGCTATAATAATAACAAACACATGGTATTAGCATAAAAACAGACAGGTTGATTAATGGAATCAAACTGAAGGCCCAGACTCTGCAATGGCACTGAGATGTGTGGCTGGGCAGAATGGGAAACTTGGTTTTTATTGCCTTAGAGGAAGCATCAAGGGAAGAAGGGATGAATATTCTGTTTCAGGATTTCAGCAAAAAGTTTACTGTAGCTTCTGCTGCTGGATTCTCCCTCACTATGTTCTCAGAGGAGATTTTCTGTTTTCTCTTCTTCTTCCTATATTCTGTCTTAAAACAGGTTGGGGGAATAGATGAGCAGTTTAAAAAGCTGTCAGTGGAAAGGAAGGAATCTAAGAAACAAACTAAAAAAAGATAAAAAAGGTTGCAGAGTTGACTATCCAGTTGGAAGAGTTATGGGTAGAGATGGAATTGCTTGGGAAGTGAACAGGGAGAAGAACAGGGCTCAGACTGGTGACTGAGGAGAAGATCTGGAGCTTCCCTCTGAATGAAAGAGGGAAGCAAACTGGGTGGTCATGCCCAATGATGCCCACTTGTGGTTTCAAGCACCAGCAGCCCTTGGGTTTCTGCAGGGAGCCAGGAGGAGGAGGAGGCCATGCAGGGTAACAGGGCTAAAGAAAAACAGCTTGTTTTGTAAGAAAGGGTTAATCTCAAAGAAACTACATCCCTGGAGAGCCAGCATGGGGTTATGCAATTACTACCATTAGCTTTCCCAGTAGTCACATAAGGTCTTCTATCAAAATGCTTGGTGCTTCAATTGTGGTAAATTAGTTCGTTCACAAAGAAATGTGTCCAAGCTGATAAAAGCCTCAGATCTTAAAATGTCCTGTGCAGTAAGTGTGAGAACTGTGAAGGAGAAGTAAACAAGCTGCTTCTGGTGACAATGGGTTTTCGAGAAGAATGCCTAGACTTCCCGGAGTTTCCAGAAACAAAATGGGGGGCCTGGCAGCTCAAGACCTGACAGCAAAATGTACACACCATTTCAGACAAGAGCAGCCAAGTTGCTAGGTTACAGACAAAACAACAACAACAACAACAACAACAACAACAACAAAACTTGTCCACCGATCTGAAAAGTGTTTAATGTATTTAAAATGTCCATTTTGGTAATTTTTCACTAAGCATAGTACAACTAATGGCATAAAAAAGAAAGTTGGATTATTGTATCTCCTTTCAGACTTAGAAAGCAACAACTAGTCTCAAAAATTTTACATTGGTATGGATTATTGTATATTGATAGAAATTTAGGGTTTTTTTTTTTTGCTACAACATATGGTATATATGTTTCAACTCTTGTTTAAGGTATTGTACATGTACAACCCATTTTAAAATGTAATATAAAGTTCTAGTACTTGAAAGCTACTATTACAAACTGTTTAGGATAATTAAGAATAATCAAACATGTTGTCTTGTTAGGTACTAGTTTAGTTAATTATAGAAATAAGCTTTATTTAGCTTCCTGTACAAATTTCCAAAATTAAGAAGAAAGTAAATAGCTAGAAAGAAGCAGTATTTGTCCACTTAGATCTACTGAGATAAATAGGTGCTCCTCAAACACTTCAGAGATCTATAGAATGTGGCATTTAAGATGTTTTAATAATAAAAGGCTTTTCATGACAGAGAGACACATCAGCTCCTGGAAGCACCCCGGTCTATTTCAAAGACAATAATGGGCACCAAAGAACCTCCACATGAGTTTGCTTCAAATGTGTTAGACCCAGTTGCTGACCATAATCTGCCCTTACCTTGAATGTTGAAAGCATGCTGTCCAAATTTTGGACACACAGGACACTAGAAAGTTGACTTCCCAACTTTGTCGAAACAAGGTAGGCCAGTGCTTCAAAATTCCTGTTTCACAGAAAGTGTCAGATATTCTGGGCCTGTTAGCCAAAGATGGGACACCACATTGACACAGAGGAACCTTGGGTGAGTGTCTGGGTAATTAATCTCTGTCCTTAGTTCTGCTCTGTCTATAGTTGTGAAAGTTGCTTGTTCAGCACTCCCTGTTTACTCAGGTAAAATTTATCCTTCTTAGGTCTCTGATTGGGTTTGAAGACTAGAGAGTTACAGTCTTACAGTTTTCCTTGTTATCAGATACAAAAAGAAAACTCACAAAAAGAGTTTATAAAGTTTGTAAGGACATTAAAAGCTTAAGTTGTAAAGGATATAAGACAGTGTTTAGGATCTAAGAAGATGTTTTAAAGGTGGTAAAAGCAAGTTATGATAGGAAAGTGATTTAGGTGCAAAACTTGGGACCTACCAAGATAGGATAGGTAATGGAGTACTTTCTCCAAGGTTGCCAAATACAAATGGACTAGACACTGTACATATAATTCTTATCTGTTCTTATTTTATATAATTTATTGGTATTAGAAAAAAATGTGTCTCATTGGACTAAAAGGGGGAAATGTAGTGTAAATTTTGGTGTCTTAAAAAGCATAGTTATGTTATGTGGTTATGTTTTTGTTTTAATTCCTCACATGGAATATGGAGCTGCTTCAGATTGTTCACAGCTGCTAACTATAATTTGTCTCATGTTCTAGGAGGGGTGTGGTTTTGCCAGCTGAAGATAGTTTCTGTGAGTGTGTGATGTTTGGAATTCCAGGAAATTTTCAAAGAAAATATAAATGTAAAGACTCTAAGAGGCGGGGTTGCTGCTTTTGGCTGGTTGATGGTTGCTATTGGTTGGAGCTTGCTGTGGTTTGTTAAGTGATTTTATACAAAGAGATGAGAAAAAATTGACTATCCTGATGGGGAAGACCAATCCTGTGCCAAGGAACTTGACACCCCTAATCAGCAGAAGTCTAAAGAAGTCTATACCCTTTCCCCTCTATCCTTCTTTCTTGCCTACAGAGTATTGGGAGGTTGGAAGGAATTGAAATGGAGAGGGTTGTAAATATAGGAATCTAATAAAGTAGCCAAAAAGTCTGGGTACACCAGATGTAAATCCAAATACCTTCGAACACTTGTTTTTCAGGGGAAAAAAAAGCCAGAAATATACAATAGGAAAAAAGAAAGCATCTTCAACAAATGGTGCTGCTCTAACTAGATGTCTGCATGTAGAACATTTAAATAGACTCATATCTATCACCCTGCCCAAAACTCAAGTCCAAGTAGATCAAAGACATCAATATAAAACCATATACAGTGTACCTGATAGAAGAGAAAGTGGGGCATAGCCTTGAATACATTGGCACAGGAGACAACTTCATGAATAGAACATTGATAGCGCAAGCTCTAAGCTTGACAATTAATAAATGGGACCTCATGAAATTAAAAAAGTTTCTGTAAGGCAAAGAACAATAGGATCTATTTTCCCTTCCCAGGGAGATCCATGTGTACGCTGTCTTGAGCCCTCCTTGTTATTTAGCCTCTCTAGGTCTGTAGTCAATAGGACCAAGTGGCAACCTACAGAATGGGAAAGATGTTCACCAACTCCACATCTGACAGAGGGCTAATATACAAAACATATAAAGAACTTAAGAAACTAGACATAAACAAATTAAATAATCCAATTAAAACATGAGGTATAGAACTAAAGAGAGAATTCTCAACAGAGGAATCTGAGAAACACTTAAAAATTGTTTAACATCCTTAGCCACCAAGAAAATGCAAATCAAAACAACCTTCAAATTCCATATTATACCTGTCAGAATGGCTAAAATAAAAAACTCAAGTGAGGATGTGGAGCAAAGGAAACATTGCTGGTGGGAATGCAAACTTGTACAGTTACTTTGGAAATCAATATGACAGAAAATTGGGAATCAGTCTACCTCAAGATGCAGCTATACCACTCCTGGGCATATACCCAAAGATATTCTATCCTACCACAAGAATACTTGCTCAACTATGTTCATAGCAGCCATAAGTAGCTACTATGATAATAGCGATAAATTAAATAGCCATAATAGTTAAAAAACTGGAAACCATCTAGATGTCCCTGAACCAAAGAAATAAAGAAAATGTGATACATTTACACAATCTAGTATTACCCAGCTGTTTAAAAAACTGTCACAATGAAATTTCCAGTCAGATGGATAGAACTAGAAAAAATTATCCTGGGTGAGGTAATCCAGACCCACAAGAAAAAACGTGGTATGTACTCATTTATAAGTGGATACTGTCTGTAAAGGAAAGAATAATCATGCTACAATGCACAGGCCTAGAGAGGCTAAATAACAAGGAGGGCTCAAGGCAGGGTACACAAGGTTCTCCCTGGGAAGGGGAAATAGAATAAATTTTGCAGGTGTACTAGGGGCAGGTAAGGGTGGGAACAGGAATCAGGTGTCGGGGTGATGGAGGGAGATATTACTGGGTGAGACTACTGGAATTTGGAGGGGGGCATTTCAGGGATGAGTTAGAGACTTTGTGCAATGGAAACTTCCTGGAATCTATGAGGGCAACCCTAGTAAAGAGACCTTGTAAGAGGAGATATGGAGCCTAAGCTGCCCACCGTCTATACCCAGGCAAGGCTTTCAATGAAAGGGACTGGCACATCAACCCAGCCATTAAACCTTCGACCTATAATTTCTCCTCCCTGCAAGATGTGCTGGGGTAGAGATGCTGCAGAACTCAAGGAAGTAGCCAACCAATTGCTGGTCCAACTCAAGACCAACTCCATGAGAGGGAGTTTACACAGGATGCTACCTGGATGGCCTAGAGACCCTGGATAGAACCAAACATGACTGGCAAAAAAAAAAAAAGTCAATGAAATGCTTCCTAATGATGCTGTGATATTCTTATAGTCTAGAGCCTGGCATAATTGTCATCAGAGAGGCTGATAGGAACAGATGTGGAGACCCATGGCCAAACATTAGGTGGAATCAGCTAAATCATACAGAAGAGGGGGAGGAAGGATTATTGGAGTCAAGGGAGTCATGGACCCCACAATAACATGGCCCACACAATTAACTAACCAGTGCTCATAGAGGCCCACAGAGACTAAAGTGACAATCAGGGATCCTGTATGAGTCTGACCTAGGTTCTCTGCATATATGTTATGTTTATGTAGCTTGGTGTTCTTGTAGGACTCTTTATAGTAGGAGCAGGGATTTTCTCCAAATCTTTGTCAGCTTTTGGGAACTTTTTCTTCCTACTGGGTTTCCTAGTCCAACCTGGATAAGAAATTATGATCCTAGTCTTACTAAAAATTGTTATGATGTCCCTGGGAGGCCTGCTATTTTCTGAGGGGAAAAAAAGAGAATTTGATCTGGGGGAGAGGGGTATTGGGTGGAGAGGATGGATGGGAAACTCCAGTTGGAATGTAATATATGAGAGAAGAATAAATAAATAAAATAATCTTTAAAAAGAAGAAATCAGGTTGAGCAAGCCACAGGAGCAATCCAGTAAATAGTGTTCCTCCATAGCCTCTGCTTCAGTTCCTGTCTCTAGGTTCCTGCCTTTAGTTTTAGCTCTGACTTCCCTCCAAGAGCTGTGAGTTAAAACAAACCATTTCTTCCCCAAATTGTTTTTGTTTGTGGTGTTTTATCACGGCAACAGGAAGCAAACAAATACAATCTAGCCTCTGCTGTCCTTTCAAGTAGGTCTCCAGGTTCCTTCAACTTGAGATTGGCTTAGTCCAGCAGGAGGAGAGCTGAGGCAGCTCCTCTGAAAAAGCTGCACACCCAGTCTTTCGGTTTTTCCCTTGCTGCTGCTTATTCTGCTAACACAGTGGTTACTGTTGTTTCCTGTAGATTTTCTTGCTCTTTATCCTCTGTGACAGGCAAATGAGCAAGCTTTGGGCTTCTGCTTTGCTCTGCCTTTGAGCCACAACTTTGCCTTCCAGCTCTGACCTACTGTGACCTCTAGGCCTGATGGTTCACATTTACTTTCTTTCTAGTTGGGAACATCCTCTCAATATCTCAATTGTGTTGATGGAGAAAGCATGGAGTTCCTGTTTACTTAGGGCTGCCTTTCAGCACCACCCCTAATTCAGCCTCATTTCTGCTATCAACCTTACTTCTTGTCCTCTCTGCTTTCAATTCTCACACACATAAGTTAGAAAAAGAAGTGACATAGTGCTAAATGCTGTGTCACCTTCCTGGGAAAATGGAATCAGACCTAGGCAGGGATGTCACATGCCTTGGAGGAAGGGAGTGTTGTATGATTACAGACTAGTCAGACAAGTCAGGTGTGAAATGAGGAGGGCACTGGTTCAGTGCACAGAATGATCTTAGAAACAAACTGCTGAACCCAGTACCTAAGACTGCAGAAGTGTCCTGATGGGCAAAGGTATGACAACCCACTAGGATCTCAACCACAGGCTGTTCAAACAGTGGGGAACGTGCTTCCTTGCCTTTGCAAACAGAAGAATATGAGATAGTAAAGATTTTTATGAGCTGGAGCCCTGAGCAGGAGATGTGAAAAGCAGATCAACAATGTGTAGACAACCTGACAAAGTTTTGGTAGCATGGAGTGCATTGCAGGTGACATGCAATGATGAGCATTCACAGCAAGGCAATCTCAGGGTTTCAGGTGGCAACAGCAGTAGGAGGAGACAGTTCAGTGGCCTAGAAGTAATGGTTACAAAGTTATTTCCTCATAAATGCTAAGCCAAATGCTTTGAAAAATCAGAAGGATGGTAATAGCAGCACTGGTACATCCTGAACAAAACAGTGATACAGCTGGGAGGGAGAGCACATGAGAATTCTCATGCCCTTTTTGGGGACTGTCAGCTAGACACTAACAATGGGAAGAAGGGCTTGTCTGAGCATGTTTTGTTTAGAAGGCACTGTGATTGGTGTGGCTTAGGTCCCAGAAACCTAACTAGGGCTGTAAGGGAAGGAAGGACAGATATCCAGACAAAGAGGCAGAAAAAGGTGAGTCAGGTGGGCTGTGTGCACTCTGATAGAGGGGCACCAGCTATGCAGTAACCTGTAACTTTGGCACCTTTATTGGTTGCAGCACAGCAGGGGTTAGTTAGTCATTGTAGGCAGTGTTCACAGGCTAGTAACAACTGGGAAGAAAAAGCTGCAGTTGCTAGTTTTTGCACACTGTCAACATTTGCATTCAGACCATAGGAAAGCTTTGTGATCCCTTTGAGTCTCACCAGGGAAGTACTTGCCATTTCCGGGGGTTGGGGGTATGTGTCCTTAACATGGCTGTGCCCACGCCAACAATACACATTCAATCAATCATGGGTTCCTCAGCTCCTGGCAGGAAGTAGATTCTATTCCAGGAGGACTAGGGAGAGTCCAGTGTTTTGCTTGTAACATGTGGCTCTTAAGATGCTAAGTCCTGTAGTTGCATACACATTGTCTAGAAAACAATATTGAAGTGTGCCAAGAGATCCAAGAGAAAAGGAATATTTACAGCTCATTGTGGTGCTTTTAAACACCAGCCAAGTGACTTTCTTATCTGTAATAAATACACTTGTATAGTCATTTCCTTTGAATGTAAAAAGAAAACACAAACAGACACATTCAAACAGCAATGTCTCTTTTAAGAGACCGGAGAGGAATGGGGAAAGAGAGGAGAAGACTTAAAATCATTGTAAATGGCAATTATAATTTTCCCCCAAGTGGCTTACACTGTTCATTGTGCTGTTGGCTACACTGCTCTCATATCTCTCCTTTGCTGATCAAGAATAGTGTCCCTTTGGCAAAATAACTTATTGGAAAAGATAATGGTCTTGCATGTACATTGCAACTTATTTCTCCTTACTTGGAGTACTGCTGTGGCTGTGGAACTCCTTTGTTTTCTTATATGAGTGGATTTTCCAAGATATCCTGTGAGAGGAACATGTCCCAGTTTTTTTTTTTTTTTTTTTTTTTTTTTTTTTTTTTTTTTTTTTTTTTTGTTGAATGAACGAGTCCAAAATAAGCATCCCATTTGGACAGTCTTCACAGCCCATAAACAGTTGCTGTTAATAAAACTTGGAGTTGGGAGGAGGGTGATGGTACACAAAGTAGAGACAGATAAGAGAGAGAGAGAGCAAGACTGAGAGTGAGAGTGATTAAGAGAGAAGTTGTTTCTGGTTCTTGGCAAGAAAGAGTTGAGACTTTAATAAAAGTATTAAGTGGAGGAAGAAATTGGATGGAAGGCAGATCAATGAGGTCAATGTTAAGAAGTATAAGGCCAGATGCAGGTTGGGGTGCAGAACTGGGGTGCATAGAGCAGAGTCAAGAGCAGCTTCTGGATTTTCTGGTGGTATTGATCAATGCTCCTGCAGATATGAGGTTCATCTTTTTAGACTTGCTACTTCATCTCAAGCTCTGTGGCTTCCTGAATATTTTCTCTTCTAGATTTTATTTATTTCATGTGTATGAGTGTTTCACTTGAATGTATGTATGTGCACCATGAGTGTTTTTGGTGCCTGTGAAGGCTAAAAGAGGGTGTCAGATTCCCTGGAACAATAGTCATGAATGGTTGTGAACCACCACCATGGAGAGGCTAGGACTTGAAGCCAAGTCCTCTGCAAAAGCAGCAAGTGTCTAAACCACTTAGAATAAAAAGTGGGGAACAGCCTAGAACTCATTGGCACAGGAGATAACTTCCTGAACAGAACATCAACAACACAGGCTCTAAGAGCAACAATCAATAAATGGGACCTCATGAAACTGAAAAGCTTCTGTAAAAGCTTTCTGTAAAGCAAAGGACACCGTCATCAAAACAAAACGACAGCCTACAGACTGGGAAAGGATCTTCACCAACCCTATATCTGACAGAGGACTAATATCCAGTATATATAAAGAACTCAAGAAGTGAAACAGCAAACAATCAAGTAATCCAATTAAAAAATGGAGTTCAGAACTAAACCGAGAATTCTCAATAGAGGAATATTGAATGGCAGAGAAACACTTAAAGAAATGTTCAACCTCATTAGCCATCAGGGAAATGCAATCAAAACGACCCTAAGATTTCACCTTACACCCATCATAATGGCTAAGATCAAAAACTCAAGAGACAACACATGCTGGAGAGGTTGTGGAGAAAGGGGAACCCTCCTCCACTACTGGTAGGAATGTAAACTTGTACAACCACTCTGGAAATCAATCTGGTGCTTTCTCAGACTACTAGGAATAGCGCTTCCTCAAGATCCAACTATACCACTTCTAGGCATATACCCAAAAGAGGCTCAAGTACACAATAAGGACATTTGCTCAACCATGTTTGTAGCAGCTTTATTTGTAATAGCCAGAAGCTGGAAACAGCCCAGATGCTCCTCAGTGGAGGAATGGATGCACAAATTGTGGTATATCTACACAATGGAATATTACTCAGGAATTAAAAAAACAAGGAAATCATGCATTTTCAGGTAAATGATGGGATCTGGAAAAGATCATTCTGAGTGAGCTATCCCAGAAGCAGAAAGATGCACACGGTATATACTCACTCATATAGACATATAAGATAAACCTACTAAAATCTGTACTAAAATCTGTTCTAGTCCCTAAATAAACTAATCAAGAGGGAGAACTCTTGCTAAAATGCTCAATTCCTATCCAGAAAGGCAAAGAAGATGGACATCAGAAGAAGGAGAAAAGAGGGAACAAGCAAGGAGCCTGACACAGAGGACCTCTGAAAGGCTCTGCCCTGCAGACTATCAATGCAGATGCTGAGACTTATGGGCAACCTTTGGGCAGAGTGCAGGGAATCTTAGGAAAGAAGTGGGCAACAGTAAGATCTGCAGAGGACAGGAACTCCACAAGGAGAGCATCAGAACCAAAAAATGTGAGCAGAGGGGTCTTTCCTGAGACTGATACTCCAACCAAGGACTATGCATGGAGATATCCTAAGACCCCTGCATAGATGTAGGCCATGGCAGTTCAGTGTCCAAGTGGGTTCCATTGTAATAGGAACAGGGACTGTCTCTGACATGAACTGATTGGCCTGCTCTTTAATTACCTCCCCCTGAGGGGGAAGCAGCATTACCAGGCCACAGAAGAAGACAATGCAGTCTCACTCCTGGTGAGACCTAATTGACTAGGATCAGAAAGAAGGAAAAGAAGACCTCCCCTATCAGTGGACTCAGGGAAGGGCATGCATGCAGAGGGTGGAGGAAGAGAGGGATTGAGATAGGAGGAGGGAGGGAACCACAGGGGGATACAAAGTGAATAAAGTGTAATTAATAAAGAATTAAAAAATAAAGCAGCAAGTGCTCTTTATCTCTGAGCCATCTCTCCAGCCCCTTCCTGAAATTTAAAAATAACAATACATGGGTATGAGATCTCATGCCTCTAGTCCCAGGATTGTAGAAGGTGGGGCAGGAATTATGTTTGAGCTCAGCATAGAGTACATGGTGAGGCCCAGTCTAGCTTGGGATACAGCTAGACTCAAGAATAGAGTATTACCAGTTCACAAGCATTTTTATGAAGATTAAGTGGTCTGTAATATGAAGCATATTAAAATGACCTGTAGCTAGTTTTCAAAGAAAGGTTAGGATGTACAAACCTTGAGTTTCAACATGGGTACCACAAGTCAGGGTCGGTGGCCTGTGTTTTTGTTATCTCTGTATCTCCATGCCTAGCAGGGTGCCTGACACAGTGGGTACCTATTAAGTACTTGCCTGCCATTGGCCATTCCTGTAGGTTCTTTTGAATGCTGGTTCTTACAAGTTAGTCTCATCTGTAGTCTGTGCCACTCTCTTCCTGAGGTATCCTAGAGCAGGAGTTATTTTCCCAGCCATGAGCCACTTTGCTGGTTCACTGGGCTTACTTGGTGACCGTTAGTTCAGAGATGCCCTATGCTGAATCTATTTTTTTATGTTATAATATGTCAACCACATTAATAATATTACTAGTGATCCAGTATCTTCAATGAATTGAAAATCTGTGCTTTTAGTATATTAATTATTTGATCTTCACAGTGATATGAAAAACTGTTAAGATGTTTAAAAATTCTCCGAGGGACTCTTTCCTGGGCAGAATGACCTGATAATTCAGTGTCAATCATGAGCCACCAAAGACATCTATTTGGCCAGCACCTAGTACATTACCTCATTAGGTCTTTATATATCTGACATGTTCTGGGGTCATTTCAAGTCTCATTAAAAAAGTCTCCTAATGTTCTCACCAGTAATAGTTACTCATCTTCTCTCTTTCCTATAATTTAGATTTTAATCATGGTATTTGCCGCTATTCAAATTATCTTATATGTACTTTAACTATTTATGAGATATAATCTACATGTAAAGAAGCTACCATTGTCCCTTGCTTTTTCTTCTAGGTCCTGGGAGAGCACCTGGCCTGTAGTGGGAACTTAGCATTATGCTCAATAGTTCAGTTTCTTTCGGGTCTGCTGTATTTACTGAGCAGTGTATGAATGCCTTAAAAGCTCATCCCTGCTTTCCCACAAGCATTTCTTCAATGCCTTAGTAGGTATTAGGCATGATGCCAGGATGATGTAATGATATTAGCATATGAGAGGCATTGAAAGTATGCTTTTGTTTAGTGGTTCAGATAGAAGATAGGCAATCAGGCAGAGAGGTGAGAGCCTCATAGAACAGGGCTTCATAAATTGATAGACCTTCCTGTATAACAGGATCATTTTGGGTAAGATGCATTGGTGTAGGGAACATGACACGGCCCCTGGAGACAATGTCTAATTTCTCAGCTGAGTACACTACAATAAAGTAAGAGAGACTCGGAGCTATTAGTTAGGATAGGACAGTAGTAGTGTGTGGGAGAGAAGTGGATAAAATTGAAAGGTGTCTTGAAGTTAAACATGAGAGGGTTTCATAGGATGGGGGTTGAAGGTGGGAAAGAAAAAAAACTAAGGGGTTAGTTAAGCAATTAGGGAACTACGGTGCCAGTTCCTGAGATGTAGAAGACTAGGAGAGGAACATATTTAGACTAGTTTGAAATCAGTCATTTTGCTTTGGCTTACTGAGGGTCAAGGTTTAATGTTTTAAATTTTGATCTCAGTGATTGTCTTAATTTGGGGTTTATTTCTGTGCAGAGACACCGTGACCATGGCAACTCATATAAGAGAAAGAATTTAATTGGGGCTAGTTTATAGTTCAGAGGTTTAGTCCATCATCATCATCATGAGCAGGAAGCATGGCAGCATACAAGCAGACATGGCATGGTGATGCTGGAGAAGGAGTCAAGAGCTTTACGTCTGGATCCACAAGCCGCAAGAAGAGTGGGCTGCTGGGCCTGGCTTGAGCTTCTGAAACCTCAAAGCACACCCCCTAATTGTATGCTTCCTCCAACAAGACCCTACCTTTCAATAGTCCCACTTTATGTTGAATTTACAAGGGTTACAGTTAGGAGATTGCCATGAGTCTCTAAAGAAACTTTGTATTTTTAAAAGAGACTTTGGACTTTTAGAGAGATTGGATATTTTAAAGAGACTGAAATTTTAATAATGTGCTTGAATTTGTAAACACTGTGGGACTTTCAAAGTTATGTTTTAATGTGAAATTTTAGGGATGAATAAGAAAGGAAAGATTACAGCTTAATAGTGATGTGATGGCATTGGTTGTGTTGGCTAGTTTTACATCATGAAATTTGCAGGTAAATGGTAAAGATCATCCTGAGTGAGCTATCCCAGAAGCAGAAAGATGCAGATGGTATATGGTGTTTTCTTAATTGGTTATTGGCAGGGGACGGCCCAGCTCATTGAGGATGGTTTCATCCCTGGGCTGGTGGTTCTGGGTTCTATAAGAAAGCAGTCTTAGCAAGCTATGATAAGCAAGCCAGTAAGCATCACCTCTTCGTGGCATCTGCATCAGCTCCTGCTTCCAGGTTCCTCCCCTGTTTTCATTCCTGTCCTAACTTTCTTTCATGAACGGTGATATGAAAGTATAAGCTAAATATACTCTTTTCTCCCCGACTTGAGGTCATGATGTTTCATTGCTGCAGCAATAGTAACCCTAAGATAGTGGTCTATGTGGCAATTCACTGGAGAAGGCTTATCTGTTAAATTTTTAGTGAGAAGGCTTATCTGCTAAATTTTTAGTGGGAAAAGTGATTATCAGAGAGACTGAAAGAAATGGCTTACCTCTCCAGGAGCATAGATAGGAGATATAAGGATACCCCTCATTCTAATGAGCTCTTTGGTTCTCACAGGGAAACTCAGAATCATATCTCTTTATACTCTTCAGCTTGTAGTGCTTTTCTCAGAGCCATTCCCCACAGGAAAAGGCAAAACAAACAAAGAACGTGCTTACGCCACATTGCACATTGTTTTCCTAGAACCATCGATCAAAGCTGTGTTTATTTCCCTGGCTTGCTGTATGTGGGAATGAGAATTCTCCAGTAATATGAAGGATGTCTGCCTACATCATCGTTCAGGGTACTCTGAGCCGTACACCCCTTTAGAAGTTAGTCCTATGATGGTTTTCTCAAGCTTAACAAGACGGGGAACATTTCTTAATTTTTATATAGTCTTTCCAAGTGGACTATTTATCTCAAATGGCTTCTTATGTTGCAGGATATATTCAGACTTGCAGGTTGGAAGCTCCCAGCTATTACGCCATGCAATCTAAACTGCACAGTTGTTTTGGATTCAGGGAAATGAGCTGCCTAATAGAAAGGTGGGTTCTTAGCATTTACAGAGTGGAGGGAAATGCCATCTAGACTTCTAAATGTAATAAAAATTCATCTATTATATTATAAATGTATGTCAGGATAATAACAACAGCACTTATTATTGTTATTGTTGTTGTTGTTGTTGTTGTATTGCAAATGGGACCCTGGGTCTCACACATGCTAGGCTGTGCTCTACCACTGAGCTATACCCCTAGCCCTTTTTTTACATTTTGTTTTGAGACAGGGTCTCATTAAGTTGCCTCAGTTGATCTTAAACTCATTCAGTAGCTCAGGCTGTTTCTGAGATCGTAATGCTGTCTCTCAGACTCCTAGCTAGCAGGAAGGATGGGACTGCACCATCAGGACCAGGAAATATCACTTTATTTCTTATTATGGAAGAAAGCTTATTGTTCAGGTGCCTGCATCGGATTACTCTTATTTTTTTTCTAATGGATTTATTAAAATAAAGAAAGGAGAGAAAGGAGGAATGTGAATTTTAAAGTGCTGCAGCATGGCTGTTTGTGTCCCTCGGGTTCACGTGCTGTAACCCCATCATGACTGTGCTAATAAATAGTAGGTGGTAAGGACAGCATGGGGCTGGAGCTACTGCAATAGAATTATTGGTCTAACAAAAAGAGGCTCCAGAGAGCTACCATGTTTCTTAATTTTCTCATTTTTTTGTGACAGCATCCTGACAAGAAACAGCTTAAGGTAGAAGGGTTTGCTGTGGCTTGTAATTTGAGGGAACACAGTACGTTGTGGAAGGAAGGTGTGTCAGCTGGAGTGTGAGGCAGCTGGTCACATTCCATCTGGAGTCTGCAAGCAGAGAGCAGACAGGAATAGAGCCAGGCTCAGAAGCCTCAAAGTCCACTTCCATGATCTATTTCTCAGTAAGCTTTCAATTCTTCCAAGCTCTAGAACCTTCCACTGCTCTAGAACTTTAGCACTGCAAGCTAATGGCAAATGTTTCACATTCAAACCATAAGAGTCTTGCCCCTTTATGTAAGGACATCAGTGCTATATGCATCTTTGAGAGACATGATGCAGATAATGAGAAACTACCAAGTGTTGACATCACTTCTCGTTACACTGGGAAAAGGAGGTGGCAGATCCATAGGGAAACTCTGAAACCCAAACCCTCTGCAGGGTAGAATGGAAAACACAGCACAAGCATGCTTTCAAATGCCTTAATTCTCCCTCCACTGACTGTGTTTGGAGAATCCCAAGGTCTGTAGAACTACAGAACTGTGGGAAAACCTGGACCTGACTTGAATGGAAACATTCTCAGGACTGTGGGATGCTGGTGAGAAGCAGCCAGAGCCTGACCAGATAAGATTATCGATACGCCAAGTAACTCCAAGCAGGAGCATGGCCACTTAAGAACACAGCACACTGAGATTCATATGGGGAAAATACAGCCACCCAACACATGGAAAAGACAATGGCTGGCGAGGTGGAAAGTATCTTGACGTGGTATACCATGCCATGGAGTAGAGACCTCTTACTGGATGGCTGCCCTCTGTTGATACCTGAACAAAAATGCAACTCAGCGGCTAAGCTGCGCTCCACTGAGGTAATGCAAGCCACCCAGTCTGGACAAACAGTTTTGAACTGGAAACATTAGCAGTGCTGCCTCTCCCAGCAGAGTTAGATCTAGAAGACATCTTGGAGTGTGGCACGACAATGAACAAACACCCATCCTAGCAAAGAAGAGGTACTGACTGATGATGCACACTTAAAATTCTCTTTCTATTTTACTTCCCCTTTTACTTCTTGTAAATCTTCCCTTTTATGTGGCTAATTGTTTTGTTTCCATGGTTAATTAGATTTTATGGGTATTCTTTCCCTGGACATAGTCTATTGTACTCTCTCTCTGTTATTTGTTTGACCTCCAAAACATACACTTACCCTCTCACTCTTATTTTCTATTTATCCATTCCTTTCACTTTTTTTTTTTTTTCACATCTTAACTATACTTTTCTATAGCTTCAGTAATCTTTAAACTTTTAACACCAGGCCAATTCCTTTGTTTCCTACACTGATTAGAGATATATAGTCAAGGTATTTTAATTGTTTTCCATGCCATTTTAGTACTGGGTTCCTTCATAAATTATTCTCATTTATTGCTGTTTGCTTGTCCCCTCTAAACAGTACTGAGTTGTTGAGCCGGGGAGCAGTAGGACAAGAGGATTTAGGGGTATGGGGCATGGGGGTCAGGGGGAGCTGGCCTGGGGCAAGAGTAAGGTTGAGATGTGTCCAAACCCTGAAAACCCCATCTTGAGTCTAGATGAAACAGAGTTTAAGGGTGGGGTGAGGTGGGAGTGGTAGGAGGGACAATAAAGCTTCTATGACAGAAACCAAAGACAATGAAATGACCAAAACGCAAGGAAAACAATTCAACCTCCCAGTGTTAAAAGTGTTCAGTGACTTCATAGGTAGGTCAAACAAGCAGTTGAATTAGGTAAGGTAGTCAATTCAACTGATAACATCAGCATTATAGGTGAGAAGATTAGCAAAACGAACAAGAAATTCAACAACGTGGAAAATGAGTCATCAAGGAAACTGAGACTCTGAGAAAGATTCAAACAAAAATGCTCAAAACCAAAGAGCCAATAAATTAGTCAGTGGGAAGAGTCACCAGCAGGCAGGATTAACCAGGAAACGTATGGGGATGGAAGACAAGCTTGAGGTTCTGCTATGTCTAAACAGCAATTAGAAAAACAATGGTCAGTGACAACCAAAACTCCCAGGAACCCACCCAGAGGAAGGTGAGTGTTAACCTAATTCCATGGGTTAAAAGTAGCCTAGCTATAAACTAAGGGCTTAGAAAAGTGTTCAGTGACAGAACACCAACAGCTCAGGCTCTAAGATCAACAACTAATAAATGGAATTCTTGAAACTGAAAAGCGTCTGTAAGGCAAAGGACACCGTCAATAAAACAAAACGGCAGTCTACAGATTGGGAAAAGATCTTTACCAACCCTACGTCTGACAGAGGGCTAATATTAAAAATATATAAAGGACTCAAAAAATAAAACACCAACAAACCATATAATCTAACTAAAAGTAGGGTACAGAGCTAAACAGAGATTTCTCAACAAAAGAATAACAAAAGGCCAAGAACCACTTAAAGAAATTCTCATCTTTCTTAGTCATCAGAGAAATGCAAATCAAAAAGACTCTGAGATTCCATCTTATATCCATCAGAATGGCTAAGATCAAAAACTCAAGTGACAGCACATGTTGGTGAGGATATGGGGAAAGGGAAATATTCCCTCACTGTTGGTGTGAGTGCAAACTTGTATAAACATCTTGAAATCAATCTGGTGCTTTCTCAGAAAATTAGGAATAGCTCTACCTCAAGACCCAGCTATACCACTCCTAGGTATATACCCAAAAGATGTTGTACCATACAACAAGGACACTTGTTCAGCTATGTTCATAGCAGCTTTATTTGTAATAGCCAGAATCTGGAAACAACCTAGATGTCACTCAACTGAAGAATGGATTTTAAAAAACTGGGGTTCATTTACACATGGAATACTACTCAGCTATTAAAAACAAGGAAATCATGAAGTTTTCAGGCAAATGGATGAAACTAGAACAGATCCCCCTGAGTGATGTAACCCAGACCCAGAAAAACATACATGGCATGTACTCACTTATAAGCAGATTTTATCCATGTAGTACATAGACCCAAAGAAGATAAGTAATGAGGACCCAAGAGAGAATGCTTAAATCTCACTCAGAAGGGGGAACAGAACAGACAGCAGAAGAGGTTAAAAAGAGGAAACGAGGTAGGAGAGGGAGCTTAGAGAGAAATGAGGATGGAGATTAGACCTGGGGAGAGCTGGGGGATGGGGTGGGAGGACAAAGGGCCTACAGAGAGAAAAGAAACCATGGGTGAGGGCACTTCTGTAAAAAGCTGGATACCTACAACAGAGTAGGCTTCTGGGAGGATATAGGGGGTGACTCTAGCTGAGACTCCTAGTAGCAGGGGTCATGGAGACTGAAGAGGACATCCTCTAATGACAGGACTCCTAGTGGAGGGCGGGCAACACCAACCCACCCACAAAAACTTCAACCCCAAATTTACCCTGCCTGCAAGATGTGCAGGGATAAAGATAGAGCAGAGTTTGAAAAACTATCCGACCAATGCCTGGCCCACCCTGAGACCCACCCCGTGGGAGAGCGCCAACTCCTGACACTACTAACAATACTCTGCTGTGCTTGCAGACTCTGCTATTCTTGCCTAACATAGCTGTCCTCTGAGAGGCTCCACCTAGCAGCAGATTGAAACAGAGGCTAAGATTCACAGCCAAACATTGGGCAAAGTGTAGGGAGTCTTGTGGAACAGTGGGGAGAAGGATAAAAGGACCTAGAGGGGGAAAATGCTGCACAAGAAGACCAACAGAGCCAACCAACCAGGGCCCAGAGGGGCTTGCAGAGACTGTAGCACCAACCAAGGACCATGCATGGACTGGACCTAGGCCCCCTACACAGATGTAGCTGATGGGCAGTTTGAGCTTCATGTGCATTCCCTAGTAAGGGGAGCAGAGGACATCTCTGCCATGGACTATGTTGCCTGCTCTTTGATCCCTCCCCCCTGGTGGGGCTGCCTTACAAGGCAACAGAAGAGGATTTGCTCAAGTCATGATGCAACTTGATGTGATAGGGTGAATTGGTAGGAGACTCCCCTTTTCTTAGGACAGTTACATCCTAAGAACATAGCAAAGAGCATCGTACAGCAATATAAGAACATAGTAAACCCGGTGAGAAGTGACATATCAATAAATAATGAGGATTAGGTAAGAATTAAACCTATGCAATGATGTAAATCAGTAAACACCCAAAGGCAAATGAGAGAGACAGGAAGAGCAGTAAATGAACTAAGCAAGAAAAAAAAATTTTGTTCAATAATGACTTTAGCAATTAGTATTCTCAACTTCCCAATTGAAAGCACAGACTAAATGCTTAGGTCAAAACACAAGCTCAAGGGATGGAAAGATAGCTCAGGAATAAAGAACATTTACTACCCTTGTGGAGGACCTGTGTCTGGTTTCCAGCGTTTGTATCAGGAAGTTCATACCTGCCTGTAACTCCAGTCCTAGGGGAGCTGATGCCCCCTTCCTGCCTCTGCGCATGCCATACATGAACTCATGCAAACATGCACACATCTACCAAGTAGCTCTCCACTGCAACCCGTTTGTCGCAAGCAGAGTTGTTGCAAGTAGATGCCGGGAACTTTACAGTCCATTTCACAATTTCCATCTTTACGGAAAGAGGGTTTATTTCACGGTCCAGTGACATCACTCCAACACTTCCTGATAGAGAGCATCTGTCTGGTACTCCATACAAAATATAAATGGAACATTGGGACACATTTGCTATCTGCCACTGGAAGGGTGTTGTGAGACTTAGTTTGGGACAGACATTACGTATGCAAAGGGGTCAGCCACTCAGGGCATCTTTTGGATGATGGGAAAAAAAAGTCACAATAAGCAAGTGCATGCATTCTGGGAGTGTGGACCAGATTAAAGGAAAACATGGATGCTTATTCCAAATAAATCCAAGAAAGAATGTACACAACAGTCTCCTCCTGGAAACACACTGTAGCTCATATAACATTCACAAAATAGGAAATACATATTTCTTTAAATTTATATTTAAATATATATATTTGTGTGTGTGTGTGTGTGTGTGTGTGTGTGTGTCCTAAGAGTTGGGATTATAGGCATGAGCCACCCCACCTGGCTTATCATAAAAACTCTGAAACATACAGAACTTTATGAAAATACCATAGTAAACCCCAGCTTACGTTCACATCATTTTCACAATTACTAAGTTAAAAACAAAACAAAACAAAAAACAACACATTTCTATCGGTAACTACTTTTTTCTAATTTTTGAAAAGCACAAATCCCAGATATCACACCTTTCACATCTAAATAAGTGGAAAAATAAAAATGCTTTTCTAAAGGAACACTTTATCAAAAGACACCTATTGCCAGTTCATTGTGTCCTCTAAGAAAATTGGCGTCACTTGTTACGGCATTGCTTTCAAAGGAAGTTGGAATGGCAATACAAGGAGACATAGTTACAGCTGAACCATTATTTAATGGACTGCCATAAAAGGTAAGAAAGTCCATGACCCAACAATTAAAAAAAAATATTCTCAATGGCACAGGGCAAGGAACTTAGGGAGGAATTTTTATATTAAGCTATTGCTGTGTGGCTGAATATATCTTCTAATCTATAATATCAAACTACATTATTTTATCAAGTGTTTTAATACCCATAAAATGGTAAACAGAATAGTACCATACCCCTCTAAATACCTATTATTTAAAAGCTAATGTGTCAGCTTCATGAATTCATTTTTGTCATTGCTGAAGTATTTACATTTGATGCGAATCTCAGATAACAGATATCATACGACTTATTCTCACATATCTCCATCTCTATCTATAAAATACATGTGTGCTTCTCTGCGTGCATGTGTTTATATGCATGCCTGTATATAAGTGTGCATGTTTATGTATTAGTGAATGTGTTTGTGTGTGTCGTGAACATGTGTGTGCATGCATGTGGAAGCAAGAAGACAGTCTCAGGTGCCATTTCACAGCAGCTTTAAGACAACGGCTTCTCCTAGTTTGGAACTTCAAGTAGGCTACCTCAGCTGGCTATTGAGCTTCTAGAATCTGCCTCTGTCTATCCTCTCATTGTGTCATTGCTGAGACTGCAAATGCATCCTTCCATGCCTGGCTTTTTGTGTGGATTCCAGGGGTCTGGAATCAGGCCCTCACATTTACAAAGTAAGTGTATTATTATTTTTATTTTTTTTTTTAATTTCAGTTTATTTACTTCACATCCCAAGGGTGTCCCCTCCCTCCTCTCCTCCCATTCTCCCCCTTCCTTTTCTTCCTCTTTCCTGTCTCCCTTCCCCACAGAAAAGGGGAACTCCCTCTCCCTGTATCAGCCCCAGCACATCAAGTCACATCAGGGTTGATCATATCCTTATGCCCTGAGGCCAGGCAAGGCAGCCCTGCTAGGGGGAAGTGATCCAAAAGCAAGCAATAGAGTACATGTTAGAAATAGCCACCTCCTCCACTCACTAGGTGTCCCAAACGAAAACTAAGCTGCCCATGGCCACATATGTGCAGGGGGCCCAGGTCCAGACCATGCATGCTCTTTAGTTGATGTCTCACTCTCTGTAAACCCCCATGGGACTGGGAGGCTTGCCATAGGGTAGGCTCCTTGGAGGTTATGGGTGCAGTTCTAGCTGAGACTCCTAAAAGGGGGGACATGAATTCTGAAGTGACCACCTCCTGGGCTCAGCAGGACTAGTGGTAGGAGGAGAACAACAACTCACTGACAAAACCTTTAATCCAAAAATTACCCTGCCTACAAGAAGTGCAGGGATAAAAAGGGAATAAAGATTGAAGTAATGCCCTACCAATAATCAACCCAACTTGTAACCTGCTCCACAGTAGAACGCCAGCCCCTGACACTATTACCAATTATCTGCTTTGCTTTCGTAGACAGGAGCCTAATTTGACTGCCATCTGGGAGACTCCAGCCAGCAGTGGATCGAGATGGATGCTGGGACTTGCAGCCAAGTATGGGGCAGAGTTCTGGGGTCCTGGGAAGTATTCAGAGAAAGAAGAAAGGACCTGGAGGAGACAGGAACCTCATAAGAAGACCAGCAGAGGTAAGAGTATTATTGAATGATCCATCTTCCCAGTTCTTTATTCCTTTTCAAGTAAATGATTTTTTAGAAGCTATTGGGAGTTTATCACAGGTGGAAAGTTTTAAGAAAAGAGAATAAATTAAGCATAAAAAGCTGGGGAAGTGGCAGATAGTTAAAAATACAAGAAATGTTCACCAACATTTGGCTCAACATGGCAAAAGTTTTAATTCACCATCAAGTTAGTACATCAAGATGGAAATACCTTCAGGCTGTATCAGGTCCTCTGCATATTCCCAGGGCATTATCTCAAAAATTAGCACATGCTGTATTGTCCTAAAATCTATTTCAGCTTAGCTATAAATTTTAATGCTTTAAGAAAATAAACAGTACAAAGGTGTAGATAAAATTTTATCTTGGCTAATGTTTAAGCTTGGACTCAAGTTCCCACTAACTTAAGAAAGAATTTCCCCAAACACTGTTGTCTGGCCATTGAAAGGGAGAATCTGGAGACCTGCAGACTGGAGCTGTGTTTTTCTAAAGACCACAGACCTGGCAGCTCTCAAGTTTCCTGCTGACCCACGCGAAAGCCTGTCAGTCTGCCAGTGTTGACTGTGGGACCTTTTCCTCACCATCAGAGATTCAGAGGAGGTAAAAATGTTGAAGTCACCTTTAATCATTATTAGTACATAAAACTAAAATATTTTAATGTTTGTGGAGATACTTCCCGAACTTCTGTTTTCTCTGAGAATTGCCCTATAATTCTTAAATATCCATGCTGGGGTCACATGATACTTCCCTAGAAACTGTCTTCACACTCGTTGACTACGCTTATCAGGTTATCAGAGGACTTCTGCCCTGAGCTCAGTCAACATGCCTTACTCCTAGTGACCGGGATCTCGTATTCAGAGATAGTGTGTTCATTTACGTCTATGGAAACAACTCAGAGAATCAGAGTATATGCCTATCACAAGCAAAAAAATGGTGAAAACTGATCAATAAAGACAGAACAAAGATGACACTCAAAGACGACACACTGAGACACACTCAAAGAAAAACAGTGAAAGAAACAACCTGTACTCCAGCTGACTTCCCTGCAGCTTATTGATAGGTCTGGTCACTCTGAGGAGAATTCAGTAACTTTTCAATTAGCACACTTCCCCCACAAGCAAGCTTGACCTGCTATCAATCCAGGTGACTTAAAAAAAATCTTGGCTAAGACAGTGTTCCTATACTTTAGGGAAGGGGCCAGTTCCAATTGCCGATTGTATTACACTCGGGAAGAGTAGGTTTCAAACGGACTTTTTGAAAGTCAAGTTGTTTTTATTTCACCAATAAAACCAGCAGTTTCCCCTTGTGTAGGTGTTGTCAGCAAATGAGACTCTCAGTGTTGTTGGCAGAATCAATGGGGATGAGGAGGACATTGATCCAAATCTTTGCTCCATGAAGATATGAAATGGTATAAATTACAAATGACAACTGGAGCAGGGTCATACTGAATTGGATTCTAGTCTTTTAAGATTATAGACTCTTATTGAGGTGTCAAGTCTGACAAAGGAAGATGGACTTTGGTGTTTTGGTGACAGAAGGATGGACAGATATCTGTATATATAAATTGGCAGTATTTTTTTAAACTTCCTCATGTAAAAGAGGAATATTGATTCTTTATTTTTAAAAAATGAAAGGACCGTTTTGTCTCAAAAGATGAATGTGAACTAAGATCTCAAACCAGTCCTCTATCTCTGAAGCTCATGAGAACTGATAGGTAAAGAATCGATTATTATAAGGCCCAGTGGCAGTAATATAACTTAATACTTTCAAATTTTCTGTTTTGAGGAAAGAGTTTTATTTTTACTATGACACAGTTTCTTAGTCTGGGCCAGGATGTCAATCAGAATGGGAACCTGGAGGCAGAAGCTGATGCAGAGACCGGGAAGGGGTGCTGCTTACTGGCTTTCTCTGTACCACTTGCTAAGCCTGCTTTCTTATAGAACCCAAGACCACCAGTTCAGCGATGGCTGGACTCTTCCATGTTAATTACTAACTAAGAAAATTCTCTAGAAACTTGTCTACAGCCCAATCTTCTGGAGGCATTTTCTCAATTGGGGACCCCTTCCCTTAGATGACTCCAGCCTATACTAAGTTGATATAAAATTACCCAGCACAACTGACCCCTTGTCAACACTTTTTAGCATTACTTTTTCTTTTTTTATTTATCCCCAAGACCTCAGATTAATATATCACAAACATGAAACATGTTACAAACATAACAGTCCCACAGACTTTACCAATTCAAACACTATAAAAGTTTAGTCTCTGTAAAACTCCAAATTATCTTTTAAAAACTCAGAATTTCTCATCTGTTGCTTCCTATAAAAATAAGTTAAATACTTTCTTATGTTAAGAGGGAAGAGCCATAGAACAGTCACAATCTGAACAAAGCAAAACCACACTCCGAAAGAGTAAATAATTCTGTGTTCAATATCTGGAGTTCACTCACCATCTCTGGGCTCATCCAAGGGGCTTGGGTCACTTCTCTGGTTCTCTGGTTCTGTCCTCTTAAGTATATACAGCTTGTCTTCTAAGTTCAGACCAGCTCCATTCCATTACTGCTGCTGTTCTTGGTTTTCATCCCATGATACTGACATCTCCAAAATGCTGCCGTTTTCTACTGCAACTGGCCTTCATGTTCACCGATGGCCTCTCCTGGGTTCTCTTCATGGTGCAAAACCTCAACTTTTTTCCATGAACCCTTCAATCTGGGAGTGTCCACTGCTACTCTGTCTCAGCAATGGCCTCTCATCATAATGCCAAGCATCAGCTATTTTCCATGACTCCTTCATTCCTTCAAACCCAGTAACACCTGGAAGAATCTTACACATGAACAGGATCGGCTGCCAGAATAACCTTGGCCACCACTGAACACAGTTTGCTGACTCTGAGGAAACACTTCCCAAAAGATTTTACCTCAATGATGCTGGCCTCTTCTTACTAGAAGCAGATTGATCCTTCAGCCCCAGCTAACCAGTATCTATTGTCCCGGCAAACTTTATTTTTGTCGTTCTGGTCTGTTGTTAATCACAGCTCTGGGTGACCAGACACCACAGATTCTTCACACAAATGACCCAGTAGAGTCTTTGCTTCCCTCTGAAACTTTACAAACCAGGCCTCCACCATCTGCATTGTTTTAAACACTCTTACATTTTACACTCCTACAGAACATCCCACTGAACTCTTAACACCCAAGGGCCGTCCTAGAACCCAAAGTTCCAAAGTCCTTCCACCATCCTCCACAAAAATATGGTCAAGTCTACTCTAGCAATAGAGTCACTGTCCTGGTACTAATTTTTGTCTTAGATTGGGTTGCTATGATGAGTTGCTATGATTAAAAGCAATTTGAGGATGAAATGGTTTATTTAATTGATGCTGCACATTCATAGTCTATTACTGAAGTTAGTCAGGAACCTGGAGCTGAGACAGAGACCATGGATGAGTGCTGCTTAGTCAATTGCTCCCCAAGGTTTGCTCATTCTGCTTTCTTACGGAACCCAGGACCACCAGCCCAGGAAGCTTCCCACCCACAATGAACTTGGGTGCTTCCCCATCAATCACTAATCAATGAAATGTTCTACAGGCTTACATACAGCCAGTTCTTATGGGAGCATTTTTACAGTTGAGGTTCCCTCCTCTCAGATGACTGTAACCTGTGTCAAGTTGACATAAACTTAGCCAGCAAACATAATTTTGTCCAAAAAGTTAGCTAATTATAACAGTAGATTCTCTTTCAGGAAATCCAAGGGAAGACTTCATTCAGCCTTCTTGTGAAGGTTCACTCTTCAAGAAAAGCTTGCTTCTTCCTTCTTCAAAGCAAAACCAGCTTTTTACCAGAGGCACCTGGACTTATTAATGGATTTAAATACAGCATGCACAACATTGGGGCAGAAATATCACAATAATGCTATAATGGCACTGTTCATTTCTTTTTAAAATTAATTTTATTTATTTATTGAGAAGTTTGTACATAGATATAGCGTATTTTGATCATACCCTCCTTTTCTTCCCTCTTCAATTTCTCTTAGCCCTCCTCCCACATTTTCTCCTCATAGCCTTTCTTCCTCCCTCCCTTCCTTCCTTTATGCTAATTAAAGACTCCCATGTCCATATGGGCATAGGGCCAACCATTGGAACACTCACTATATTCAAGAGGCCACACGCTTGAAGAAAATTGACTCTCCTTCTCCCAGCAGTGATCAATAATCAACTGCCAACAGCTCTCATCTTGGGATGACTTGTCGTGAAGCCTTCCCCATCCACGGTGAAATGTTGACTGCCTCCATCTTGTGCAGTCCTTACATAGGCAATACAGCTACTGTGAGTTCGTGTGTGCATTGGCTCTTAATGCTGGCCGGTCTTACGTCACCTTCATACAAATTATAGTTATCTGAAAGAAGAGAACCTTGATTAAGAAAATGCTTCCATAAGATCCTGCTATAAGGCATTTTAAAAAATAGTGGTTGATGAGGGAGGGCACAGACTATTTAGTGGTACCAACCCACGTTATGGTATTGCTGAGTTCAATATGAAAGCAGGCTAAGCAAGCCAGTAAGCAGTACTCCTCTGTGGCCTCTGCGACAGCTCCTGTTCCCAGGTTTTTTTGCCCTGTGTGAGTTCCTGACTTGACTTCCCTCAAGGACTGATTATCACCTGGACTGTAATCTGATTTAAACCCTTTCTTTCCCAAGCTGCATTTGATGAAGGTGTTTTGTCACAGCGATAGTAACCCCAAGACGGTTCTGCCTCGTAGAGAAGACATTACTTTGCATTGCTAACTTCTTATTGAATGAAAGTGCCTGACAGTTACTGAATTATATTTTCAAGAGATGTTATGTCTTGTGGCCAGCATCCTTTGATCTGTCTCAATTAGGAGTCTTATAATTTCAGTTTCCAAGTGAAGAAACTGAGGCACAAAGAGCTTGGGTAACCTGCTAAAGGCCCCCTCAGTTAGTAGAGCACAGCTTTGCAGCTGGTCAATTGGAATCTTAACTCATTGTTAAGAGTTGTCATGGGGCGTACCTAAGTATTTTCTAAACATCGTCTCTAATACATTTTTTAAAATCACACTAGATGACTAATTTGCCATTTCTATAAGTAAAAGGAAACTAAAGACCAGCAACTAAAACTGGGACATTGAAGTTCTACCACTGATTTTAATTGGTGGCATTTAAATAGTCTTTAGTCTGTTTTTCTCTTGCTTTTCCTGCCCGGGGCTGTTGAGATTTTTGGATCCTTAGACTTAGTTTTCATCCAATTTCAGAAATTACTAACCATTATTTCCTCAAATAACCTTTTCTGTCTCCTCTGCTGGAGCTCAAAAGATAGGCACGTATTAAATGGCTTGATATTGTCTCCCAGGCAGCAAAGGCTCTTTAAGGTTTTTTTTTTTTTTTCAATCTGAAAATGTAGATTGTTTGGGTACACATAAGATGTAAGCTATGTTAGCCTGGCACTGTGGTGGAGGTCTATAGGCCCAGTGACTTTGAGACTTGAGACTCACCCCAGCTAGAGCAGGAGAGCAAGAGCATGTCTCAAGAACACTGTACGCACAAAGAAGATACAGGCAAGTTGGTCTTCTCACCACAAAAATGTTGTATACTATTCAATAATCATACTTTCTTTTCCATTTGAGCAATTTTCTTGAAATTCGGTGCACATGCTTTTATCTTTCAGAACTCATGCATTTTGTGAAGTAAGCTACATTTGTAGATTCATGTGGATCACATGCTTTCATATGTGCTCATGTTATTAGCCTCTTCATAGAGTGAATTATATTAAGAAATAATCAGGGCTGAGTGAGATGGCTCGGCAGGTAAAGGCACTTACTGCCAAGCCTGGTGTTATGAATTCAAAATGAGGGGGACTACCTGTGGAAAGAAAACTGACTCCCACAAGTTGTCCTGTGACTTATACACACACACACACACACACACACACACACACACACACACACATGCACACACACATGTGCATACACAAACACACTATGGTATGCACACAAAAACATATAATAAGTAAAAATTATACCATTTTTAAAAAGGAAATATTACTTGTGTTTTCCTGTGTGTAGTTGGCCTCCTTGGGTTGGAGGTTTCCTTCTAGTATCTTCTGTAGGGTTGGATTTGTGGATAGGTACTGTTTAAATTTGTTTTTATTATGGAATATCTTGTTTTCTCCCTCTATGGTGATGACATTTTTGCTGGGTATAGTATTCAGAGCTGACATCTGTGTTCTCTTAGGGTCTGCATGACATCTGTCCAAGCCCTTCTGCCTTTTAGAGTTTTTGATGAGAAGTCAGGTATAATTCTGATAGGTTTGCCTTTATATGTGACTTGGTCTTTTTTCCTTGCAGCTTTTAATATTCTCTCTTTGTTCTGTACATTTAGTGTTTTGATTATTATGTGGCAGAATGATTTTCTTTTCTGGGCTAATCTATTTGCTATTCTGTAAGCTTGCAGACAGGAGCCTGACAAAGTTGTTCTCTGAGAGACTCTACCCAGCAGCACCTCAAAACAGATGATGAGACCCACAACCAAACATTGGGTGATGCTTAGGGAGTCTTGTGGAAAAGTGGGAGGAAAGAGAAAAGGACCTGGTGGTAACAGGAGTTCCACATGAAGACCTACAGGGACACGTAACCAGGGCCCAAAGGGGCCTGTGGAGACTGAAGCACCAATCAAGGACCATGCATGGACTGGACCTAGGCCCTCTAGAAAGAGGTGGCAGAAGGACAGGTTAGGCTTTATGCGGGTGCCCTAGTAAGGGAAGTGGAGACACACTGGACAAGGACTCACTTGCTAACTTTTTGATCTCCTACCCTGGCGGGACTGCCTTACCAGGACACAGGGGAAGAGGACACGCTCAGTCCTGATGCAACTTGATGAGCTGGGGTGGATAGGAAAGGGAGCTCCCCTTTTCTGAAGAATAGGTAAGGGGAAGGAGCAAGGGTGAGGCTAGGAGGAAAGGAAGAATGGGGCTACAATCAGGATGTAAAGTGAATAAAAATAAATAAATTTTACAAAGAAATAATTACACGTTAAGTACTTGCTGTGTATAAAGTGCTACTCTGGTTAAGGAGAGCCACCAAGGTAAGATGTAGACAACAAGACAAAAATTAATCACAGTGCAGTACTATGTCAGAGACCCCAAAAGCCTAAGCTTAGGGGTTGTCAAGTTTAGCCCAGTATGTTTAAATAATTTCCAAAGCTGGGGTTCCATCCTGGAGGTCTTGAGAACTCAGAACAGTTGAGTAGTTAATGACTTAAATAATTAATTAGCTGATGGTGTCATGGAGGGGAGTGAACACAGAGGAGGCCATGAGGTGAGACTGCAGGAGAGCCATTGTGTTCCAAGTAGACACTTGTAGGTCAGAAAGTAGAGAAGGAGCAGCTTACTCTCGTAGGCTACTGTCTATAAAACATGATCTAACCGATTTTTATCAGCTATGACCCAGCTTCTGTTAAAGGAACCATGGTGGTTTGAATGAGATTTCTCCCCAAAATATCTTGGACATTTGAATACTTGGTTGCCAGTTGGTGTCTGTTTGGAGAGGATTAGGAGATGTGGCCTTGTTGGAGGTAGTATGTCATAGGGAGTGGACTTTGAGGCTTGAAAGACTCATGCCATTTAGAGTTATCTCTCTCTGCTTGCCATTTATCAAGAAATGAAATCTCAGCTGCTGCTACAACCACCTGCTTTCCGGTCCCTTTAGTTTGCCTTTATGGACTCTAACACCCTGGAACCATAAGCCCAAAACAATCTTTTTCTTCTACAGTTGCCTTGGTCATGAGTTTTTTTTATTGCAGCAATAGACAAGTACAGGAAGACTTGTGAGGACATGATCAAATAATTTCACTTCTCTGTGTCTTACTTTCCACAGGTAAAATACAAGTTCTAGTAAGATGCTGGCAACTAATGGATGTTGTTCTTACAGTTTTATTTCTATCTCTTCCTCTTTTTCTTCATAGTTTTATTGATATCTCTTTCTCCTCTTCTTCTTCCTCCTCCTTCCCCTCCCCTACTTTCCTGACTCCTCCTAATTCCTCCTCTTCTTTTTAAGGAAAAGTCTTGATCAGTAGATCCAAGCTGGTGTCAAACTCATGAAGTAGCCCTGGTTCATCTTGAGCTCAAAGTGATCTTCCTACTTTAGATTTCTTTTCTAGTGGGGCTACCGGCATGTACCAACATACCCAGCAAAACACTGTTACTCTTAAACTTTAAAATATTAAACATAAGGAATGTAGAGAGAGAATAAAGTCCTAAGTGAATTTTTATGTTTATATATACATAGCTATGTCAGGGACCCCAGTACCTCAGACCCATGGAATGACAAAGACTTCCTCAAGTGAGGCTCAGAGAAATGGCAAAACTTTTCTCTGGTGGAGTATGAATGTTGAGAGTATACATAGGGTGCCAATGGCAGCTTCTCCCCACTTCTTTATGTTTACAGCCTAATACTGCTCTCCTACAGAGGCCTACCACCCAGACTAGCTAGCAGTCTCTCCTTGTGCTGGACATAATAAGTGTGCTGAGTTTCCAGGTCACACAGTAGGAGCCCTCCACCAGAGTAAGCAGAGCCCACCAGATCCCAGCTTTCCCATTTGTTCGTCTGCCATTTCGTCCTTACCACAATGTCCCAGTCAGCTTTCTAAGACCAAGTTATAAATAATGCACAAAAAAAGTCTTGGAAAATTTATTAGTTTTGTGTGTTGACAAAATTTAATAAATTGGCTATCAGCACAATACTGACACAAAGTGAAAAATTAAAATAAATGTTCAAGTATCTCTGCATCTATTTTTATTTATTTATTTATCTATCGATTGATCTATTTATTTTGCAGTGCTGGGGATTGCCTTGTACATGCCAGGAGAGTGCACTTACCTACAACTGCAGCCGCTAACTTATTTATTTTTATTATTAATTATCATTATTATTACATGTGTGTATATAAGTATGTATGTACATGTGTGAAGGACATGTACATAATTTTGTGGAGTTGATTGTCTCCTACCTTTGCATAAGTTCTGAGGATTGAACTTGGGTTGCCAAGTTTCTTAGAAAACATCTTTACCTGCTGAGTCATCTGTGGTCCCTTTTGCTTGCTTTTATCATTGATTTTAGAGTTATCTACCTCAGTGGTACATATCGGTTAGCTTTGTCATGAGTAACATCTGTAATGTGTGTTCACTATGATGATATTTTTTTAAAGTTAAATTTCAGGACCATGAAAATGGCGGCACCGGGTGGACTCTCATTCTGAGCCAGCAGCACAGCAGGATTGGCACAGTGACCAGCAATCAGAACTTGCGGCCATAAAACACAAGTGATTGTGTTTCACAGGTGAGAGGATACCCCATGGTGGGGGATTCAATCAGCTTTAACTCACCCTGCAAAACCTCAGAAGAGATCCTGGTTCCGCCAGGCGCTTGGTCGCCAGCCCAGAGCTACACGCCAGTGTGATCTGGTCACTGTCCCAGACTGAACTGTGAGCCCACAACATCACAGACTGGATTTTCCAGTCGAGAGATAACCCCACGGAGCAGGAAACGATTGGAACCGACCTTAGGTCATCCAGACATCCCCTGGAAAAGACTTGGGTTCCACGGGCACCCCAGGAGCCAGCCTGGAGCCAGAGCCGGGGACCCAGGCGCCTGCACAGAGCCCTGCCTGCGCACCTGATTTGCCGCCTCAGATAGAACTGTGGGCACCAGGGCACCAGGGCACCAGGGCACCAGGGCACCAGAGACTGCGTTTCACTGTCAGGTGCAAACCCACAGGGAGGGAAACGGCTGGTCTGATCTCAGAGCACTCAGCCGACACCCCCACCCCGAAAAGGTCTCAGGAAAATTATCCAGTTTAGGCAGCACCCCAGGCTCCCAAAGGCCAGAAAGGTGGAGCCACGGACGGGCGTCTGTGCCTGTGGGTTCTACTCTCCACCCCAGACAGAACAGCGGTCCCCAAAACAAAGAGTGGTTGTCTCTGGCAGGAGGAAACCCCCAGCGGGGGGGGATCATTAGGTCTAATGCTCAGGACACCCAGCACCAAAAGACTTCCTGGATCCACGCAGACTCTAGGCTCTAGCTTTCTAATGCAGGCAGGAGCGCTGTGCTCAGCCGCCATTATTGAGTACCCCTAGGGCACTGGGACACACAGCTGCATCCTCAGACCTACAAAAGCCAGAGAGCCATTACAGCAGCCCTCAGATACTCTGCCAAGGATCAACCAGTTATCCCTCACTAGACTGACAAAACTGTGGGAATCCCTGGTCCTTCAAGAGGGCTGCACCCACAGTGTCTGGACCAGAGCAGTGCCTGCAACCGCCATCCCAGACAGGGACACACAGCTTCTGGTCCAGAGTGAGGGACCCAGTCTCCAGATCAGAGCAGTACCCCAGGCACCAACTCAACCTAGGTGCGCATTCTCCAGGCCCAGAGCAGAGCACTCAGCCTCTGGCCCAGAGACTTGCTGGGCGCACCTCTCACTTTTCCGGACAGAACTGAGTTTCCCTGTTGAGAGAAAACCCCACAGCTAGGGAATCAGCAGATTCTTCAAGAGGACTGTACCTGGAAAACTGTAACAGCAGCAGCTCACTAAATTTATAACGAAAAACCCAGCAGTAGAGCAACTGTCTTGAAAACTTCTATGGGTAAGAGAAGATCCCCCCGTGCCTAACAAAGACCACAGCTACTACTCAGGGCTATCCACCTGAGGTGAGCAGTGGCAATTCCTGAGAAACACTGGCCATACAGTGACCATAACCAAAAAGCAGAGGAGGACTCCTTCAGGAAAAATCATCTTCTGGCCAAGGGGATTCTCCCTACCTCAGGACTCCAGGAAACACAGAAACTAACAGACAACACCTAAAACAGCCCAATGGGTAGAGGTCAGCGTAAAAGCTCAACCAACAAAAGACAGAGCAATATGGCATCTCCAGAACCCAGCCATCCAGGGGCAAGGTCAGCGTAAAAGCTCAACCAACAAAAGACAGAGAAATATGACATCTCCAGAACCCAGGCATCCAGGGGCGAACAGCCCTGGACAACGCAGCATAATAGAAAATCAAGAAGATGACCTTACATCTATGCTGATGAAGAGGATAATAGAAGAAACAAATAAAATACATAAAGAATTAGAGGAAGATAAAACCAAACAGATCCTGGCTATCCGTAAAGAAATGGAGGAAGTTAAAGACAAGCAGATTATGGCCATCCATGAAGAAATACGGGAAGATGCAGCCAAACAGCTTGCAGCCTTCAGAGAAGAAATAATTAAATCACTGAAAGAAATAAAAGAAACAGAGTTGAAGGAAGTAAAAGAAAAAGAGGAAAATACAACCAGACAAGTGAAGGAAGTAAACAAAAAAACTCAAGACCTGAAGATAGAACTGGAAAAATTAAAGACAACACAAATGGAGGAAATAATGGAGAGGAAGAATTTAGGGAAGAAAACAGGAACTACAGAGGTAAGCATAACCAACAGACTACAAGAGATGGAAGAAAGAATCTCAGGTGTAGAAGATACAATGGAAGAAATCGATGTATCTGTCAAAGAAAATGTTAAATCCAAAAAATTCCTGACATAGACCGTCCAAGAAATCCAAGACAATATGAAAAGACAAAACCTAAGAATAATAGGTATAGAGGAAAAAGAAGCCTCCCTTCTCCAAGGCCCAGAAAATATTTTCAACAAAATCACTGAAGACAATTTCCCCAAGTTAAAGGAGAAGCCAATAAGAATACATGAGGCCTAGAGAGCACCCAACAAATTTGACCAGAAAAGAAAATCCTACCGCCACATAATAATCAAAACAGTAAGTATACAGAACAAAGAAAAAATACTAAAAGCTGCAAGGGAAAAAGGCCAAGTAACATATAATGGCAAGCCCATTAGAATCACACCTGATTTTCAACAGAGACTATGAAAGCCAGAAGGACCTGGACAGATATCATGCAGACCCTAAGAGAACACAGATGTCATCCCAGGCTACTATACCCCGCAAAAATCTCAGTCCTCATAGACGGAGAAAACAAGATATTCAATGACAAAAACAAATTTCAACAATACCTACACACAAATCCAGCATTACAGAAGACACTGGAAGAGAAAATACAACCCCAAAAAATTAGCTTCTTTCAAGAAAACACAGGAAATAATTAACCTTACTACAGTAAAACAAAAAGCAACCAAGCACACAACCTGATGACCACAGCCAACATTAAAATCAAAGGATCTAACAGCCACTGGTCATTAATCTCTCTCAACATCAATGGACTCAACTCTCCAGTAAAAAGACACAGACTAACAGAATGGATACATAAACAAAACCCAGCAATCTGTTGCATACAAGAAACACACCTAAGCCACAAAGATAGATATTATCTGAGGGTAAAAGGTTGGAGGACGACTTTCCAAGCAAACAGACCCAAGAAACAAGCAGGACTAGCCATTCTAATATCTGAAAAAAATAGACTTTCAACCAAAATTAATAAAAAGAGATGGGGAAGGACACTTTATACTCATCAAGGGAAAATTCCACCAAGAAGACATCACAATCCTGAACATCTATGCCCCAAATACAAGAGCACCCACATTTGTAAAAGAAACATTGATAAAATTTAAACCACATATAGATCTCCACACATTAATAGTGGGAGACTTCAACACCCCACTCTCAACAAAGGACAGGTCAACAAAACAGAAATTAAACAAAGAAACAATAACTCTGACAGAGGTCATGAATCAAATGGACCTCACAGACATTTACAGAACTTTACACCCAAACACAAAAGAATTTACCTTCTTCTTAGCACCTCATGGAACCTTCTCCAAAATAGACCATATAGTTGGTCACATGGCAAGCCTAAACAGATACAAGAAGATTGAAATAGTCCCTTATATCTTGTCTGATCACCATGGAATAAAGCTGGACTTCAACAACAACAGAAAAAGCAAAAACCCTACACACACATGGAAACTGAACAAGTAACAAATGACAGCTGGGTCAGGGAAGAAATAAAGAAAGAAATTAAAGTCTTTCTAGAAATCAATGAAAATGAAGACACAACATACCCAAACTTGTGGGACACAATGAAAGCAGTGCTAAGAGGAAAGTTCATAGCACTAAGTGACTTCAAGAAGAAATTCGAGACAGCTCATTCAAGCAACTTAATGGCCCACTTAAAAACCCTAGAAAAAGAAGAAGCAGACACACCAAAAAGGAGTAGAAGGCTGGAAATAATCAAACTCAGGGCTGAAATCAATCAATTAGAAACAAATAAAACAATTCAAAGAATCAATGAAACCAAGAGCTGGTTCTTTGAGAAAATCAACAAGATCGACAAACCCTTAGCCAAACTAATTAAAAGGCAGAGAGACACCACCCAAATCAACAAAATCAGAAATGAAAAGGGGGACATAACTACAGACACTGAGGAAATCCAAATAATAATTAGGACTTACTTCAAAAGTCTATATGCCACAAAATTTGAAAATCTAAATGAAATGGACAATTTTCTTGATCCATTTGACTTACCAAAACTGAATCAGGATGAGGCAAATCAACTAAACAGTCCTATATCCCCCAAAGAAATAGAAGCAGTCATCAAAAGTCTCCCATCCAAAAAAAGCCCAGGACCAGATGGCTTCCGCACAGAATTCCACCAGACCTTCAAAGAAGAGCTAACTCCAATTCTCTTCAAACTATTCCACAAAATAGAAACAGAAGGAATATTACCAAACTCATTCTATGAAGCCACAGTCACATTTGTACATAAACCTCACAAAGACGCAACAAAGAAAGAGAATTTCAGCCCAAACTCCCTTATGAACATTGATACAAAAATACTTAACAAAATACTTGCAAACCGAATCCAAGAACACATCAAAGATATCATCCACTATGACCAAGTATGCTTCATCCCAGGTATGCAGGGGTGGTTCAATATACGGAAATCCATCAATGTGATCCACCATATTAACAAACTCAAAGAAAAAAACCACATGATAATCTCCCTAGATGCTGAAAAAGCATTTAAGAAAATCCAACATCCATTCATGTTTAAAGTACTGGAGAGATCAGGGATACAAGGCACATATCTAAACATAGTGAAGGTGATATACAGCAAGCCTATAGCCAACATCAAACTGAACGGAGAGAAACTTAAAGCAATCCCACTGAAATCAGGGACAAGACAAGGTTGCCCACTCTCTCCATATCTTTTCAACATAGTGCTGGAAGTCCTTGCTAGAGCAATAAGACAGTTGAAGGAGATCAAAGGGATACAGATGGGAAAGGAAGAAGTCAAATTATCACTATTTGCAGATGATATTATAGTATACATGAGTGACCCCAAAAACTCTACCAGGGAACTCCTACAGCTGATAAACACCTTCAGCAAAGTGGCCGGATACAAAATTAACTCAAAAAAATCAGTAGCCCTCCTGTATACAAAAGACAAAAGGGCTGAGAAAGAAATTAGGGAAACAACACCATTCACAATAGCCACAAATGACATAAAGCACCTTGATGTAACCCTAACCAAGCAAGTCAAAGACTTGTATGAAAAAAATTTCAAGTCTCTGAAGAAAGAAATAGAAGAAGATATGAGAAGATGGAAAGATCTCCTATGCTCATGGCTTGGCAGGATTAACATAGTAAAAATGGCCATCTTACCAAAAGCAATCTACAGATTTAATGCAATTCCCATCAAATTGCCAACACAATTCTTTACAGACCTGGAAAGAAAAATTCTCAACTTCGTATGGAATAACAAGAAACTGAGAATTGCTAAAACAATCCTCTACAATAAAAGATCTTCTGGAGGTATCTCCATCCCTGATCTCAAGCTGTACTATAGAGCAACAGTTATAACAACTGCATGGTACTGGCATAGAAACAGAATGGTGGATCAATGGAACCGAACAGAAGACCCAGAAATAGACACACTCACTTATGGACACTTGATTTTTGACAAAGATGCCAAAACCATACAATGGAAAAATGATAGCATCTTCAACAAATGGTGCTGGTCCAACTGGATGTCTACATGTAGAAAAATGAAAGTAGATCCATACTTATCACCCTGCACAAAACTGAAGCCCAAGTGGATAAAAGACCTCAACATAAAACCAGACACATTAAATCGGCTAGAAAAAAAAGTGGAGAATACCCTAGAACTCATTGGTACAGCAAAAACTTCCTGAACAGAACACCAACAGCATAGGCTCTAAGAGCAACAATCAATAAATGGGACCTCATGAAATTGAAAAGCTTCTGTAAAGCAAAGGACACCATCATCAAAACAAAGCGACTGCCTACAGATTGGGAAAGAATCATCACCAACCCTTTATCTGACAGAGGACTCATATCCAGTATATATAAAGAACTAAAGAAGCTGAAAAGCAGCAAACCAAGTAATCCACTTAAAAAATGGGGAACAGAGCTAAAGAGAGAATTCTCTGTAGAGGAATATCGAATGGCAGAGAAGCACTTAAAGAAATGCTCAACCTCATTAGCCATTAGGGAAATGCAAATCAAAAGGACCCTGAGATTTCACCTTACACCTATCAGAATGGCGAAGATCAAAAACTCAAGGGACAACACATGCTGGAGAGGTTGTGGAGAAAGGGGAACCCTTCTCCACTGCTGGTGAGAATGTAAACTTGTACAACTACTCTGGAAATCAATCTGGCGCTTTCTCAGACAACTAGGAATAGCGCTTCCTCAAGATCCAGCCATACCACTCTTAGGCATATACCCAAAAGAGGCTCAAGTACACAAAAAGGACATTTGCTCAACCATTTTTGTAGCAGCTTTATTTGTAATAGCCAGAAGCTGGAAACAGCCCAGATGCCCCTCAAATGAAGAGTGGATGCAGAAACTGTGGTACATCTATACAATGGAGTAGTGCTCAGCAATGAAAAATAAGGAAATCATGAAATTTGCAGGTAAATGGTGGGACCTGGAAAGGATCATCCTGAGTGAGTTGTCCCAGAAGCAAAAAGACACACGGTATATACTCACTCATATAAACATACAACATAGAATAAACCCACTAAAATCTGTACATCTAAACAAACTAAGCAAAAGAGAGGACCCTAACTAAAATGTTCAATCCCCATCCTGAAAGGCAAAGAGGATGGACATCAGAAGAAAAAGAAAATAGGAAACAACCTCGGAACCGGCTACAGAGGGCCTCTGAAAGCCAGAAGAAAACAGGAAACAACCTTGGAACCTGCCACAGAGGGCCTCTGAAAGCCTCATCAGCATAGACTGTCAAAGCAGATGCTGAGACTTATGGCCAACTGATGGGCAGAGTGAATGGAATTTTACGTAAGAAGTGGGAAATAGTAAGAGCTGGAGGGGACAGGAACTCCACAAGGAGAGCAACAGAACAAGATAATTTGAACACAGGGAACTTCCCAGAGACTCATACTCCAATCAAGGACTATTTGTGGAGATAACCTAGAACCCCTGCACAGGTGTAGCCCATGGCAGTTCAGTGTCTAAGTGGGTTACATAGTAATGGGAAGAGGGACTGCCTCTGACATAATCTGAGTGGCCTGCTCGTTGATCACCTCCCCCTGAGGGGGGAGCAGCCTTACCAGGCCACAGTAAAGGACAATGCAGCCACTTTTGATGAGAACTGATAGACTAAGATCAGAAAGGAAAGGAGAACCTCCCCTATCAGTGGACTTGGGGAGTGGCATGCATGCAGAAAGGGGAGGGAGGGTAGGATTGGGAGGGGAGGAGGGAGGGGCTTATGGGGGGATACAAAATGAATAAAGTGTAATTAATAAAAAATCAGAAAAAAGTAAACAAAACAAAACAAAAAAAGAAACAAATAAATAGGAACTAAATAAAAAAAATTCAGGATCATAGCGCTGTTTTTCTCTAACTTGAATATTTTGAAGCCAGAGGTCCTTTATGTAAATCTGCATATAGATATTATATGAACTTTTGATATTAGAGGGCTCAAACCACCATTCATAGTGCATGCTAAATCAGCCCTTTTCCAGATGTTTGCTATGAAGAGACTTCAGGTCAAATGCATACTCAGAGTACATTAAACTACCGATCACTTCACCTCTCATTACCTGCATCACCTATCTTCACACCTCACACTGTCCTGTTTCTCAGTCCCATACATTCTCCTAAACCCAATCTTTTTTTTTAAGATTTCTCTTCTTTTTTAATTACATTTAATTCACTTTGTATACCCCCATAAGCCCCTCCCTCCTCCCCTCCCAATCCCACCCTCCCTCCCTCTTCTTCACAAGTGCCCCTCCCCAAGTCCACTGATAGGGGAGGTCCTCCTCTCCTTCCTTCTGACCTCAGTCTATCAGATCTCATCAGGAGTGGCTGCATTGTCATCTTCTGTGGCTTGGTAAGGCTCTTCTCCCCTCAGGGGGAGGTGATCAAAGAGCAGGCCAATCAGATTATGTCTGAGGCAGTCCCTCTTCCCATTACTATGTAACCCAATTGGACACTGAACTGCCATGGGCTACATCTGTGCAGGGGTTCTAGGTTATCTCCATGACTGGTACTTTCTTGGAGTATGAGTTTCTGGGAAGACCCCTGTGTTCAAATTTTCTGGTTCTGTTGCTCTCCAAGTGGATTTCCTGTCCTCTCCAGATCTTACTATTTCCCTCTTCTTACATAAGATTCCATGCACACTGCCCAACAGTTGGCTATAAGTCTCAGCATCTGCTTTGATAGTCTGCAGTACAGAGCCTTTCAGAGGCCCTCTGTGGTAGGTTCCTAGCTATTTTTTTCCTGTTTTCTTCTTTTGATGTCCTTCTTCTTTGCCTTTTGGGATGGGGATTGAACATTTTAGTAAGGGTCCTTTCTCTTGATTAGTTTCTCCTAAACCCAGTCTTTTAAGGTGGATTCAAATCCTCAGAACTGCCCTTTTCAGCTTTGGACACCTTATGAACAAAACTTTCTCACTCTTGGAAAATGCCTCGTGTCAGGGATTGTCATCCTGTATGCTAGACAAACTGAATTTAGTCTCAGTAAAAGTGCAGTCAATTCTAATCACTTGTCGTAGTTACTGTCCACAAAGTTGTCATGACTATGGAGTCCGGAAATTTTAAACTGCTGTTCTTTGGAGAAAATACGGGTTCAGTTTCTATGAGCCTCTGGTCATAGCATATTTGTCAACCAATCAACGTGGTCTTGTTTGATGTGTTTCTGTTTAGAGGTACTTTATCTACTACATGTTGTTGACATATTAAGCACATGTAATTCACACTTCCTCGAGAGTGTGTTATAGTGCTATTGGCATCACACACACACACATCTAGACATATTGTCATATGCATTTTATTTATAGGGCATGTACATCTTACTTGCTCCTGGGAACAGTAGGTGTATGTTTGGTATTAGACTTGGGGGACATTTTTGACAGAAAGATGATCAACAGAAAGCATAAAAGTGCAAAAAGTATAGTGCCAAATGTACTGAGAAAAATGATTATTTACACAGTCATGTTGGAGTACATCAACAGGGAGGAAGAGTGTCTTGTTTTCAACTTTAGCTGAGGCTTTGCCCTCTGGAGAACAACACTTCCTTTCTCTGTGCATGACTGGGGGTAACTACAGTAATACCCTACATCTACAAATAAGTTTTAGTTAGCTGGCAAATTTGCAATTGAGGAATATGTGGGAAAAAAAGTTGAAGACTTAATTATAGTTAATTCAACATTCCTCCATGGCTAATTTTTATTTCTGAGTCAGAGTAAGACTAGGGGAAATATCATGAAAAGAAACATAGAAAAACAATCTCCTTATGAGATAAAGACGTTTCTAATTTTTCTGTTTGTTAGTACGTCCCCAGTTGTAGTCAAGTATATTGGATAATAGCAAGCCCCTTTCTGTTCAGTGAGGAGTGTTGCAACTTTTTTCAAAATGTAGTACTTTTAAAATTTGATCATTACATCATGTGGGAGCATTGCTTTAAGGTGTTTATTTAAAAAAAAAATCATCTGTAACAGAATCCCAGTGCTCAGAAATTTCCATTCCAATAGGGAAGCCATGTGCTGCTGTAAGGACAGTCATTAAAGCTGACAAGTGATCACTCCCCCAGGATGCTTCTCGGGTTAGTGGTGGACAGTGTATTTCCAGTCCCATATCTCCTAGTCTTAATTGTCTCCCATGCCATATCTGAAGTTAAATTCCTAAGAGTGCTGTAACTGCCAGGGGCTCTCCTCGAAGGAAGAATACTAACTGAAAATGTACATTCTTGCTGCTTTCTGGAGCTGGGATATTTCCAACTGTAATAAGCAATTAAAACAATTCATATCAGAGATAGAACATATATGCATCTCAACCTCCAATTCTGCTCGAGGAGGAAAGACTGAATGCAGGATGGCTGAAGATTGACAGCCATGCCTCAGCTCCCTTAGAACAGCGTCATCAATGGTAGTTTAGCCTTCAGAAATAAAAGATGTTTTCACGCACTTGCAGAACAACAGGCTGCTTCTCCCAAGCCTGTTGTAAAACAGAGCTGAAACCTATTAGTTTGGGATGTTAAAAAAAAATTGTCATTCTTAGAAAGAAATATCATAGTAAATTCCCTTTTGGAATCATGTTCTGCATCTTTTTTAAAATTTAAATTAATTTTTTTATAATTTATTCACTTTACATCCTAATTGAGCCTCCTCCTTTGTCTCTTCCTGGTCCCATCCTCCCACCCACTTCTCCCCTATTCCCCTCCCCTGTTCCTCAGAAAGGGGAAGCCCTCCTACCTTAACATCTGACCCCTGCATATCAAGTCTCATTAGGTCTGCCTGCATCCTCTTGCTCAGTGGTCTGGCAAGTCTCCCACTTCCCACCACCCCACCAGGGAAAGTGATCAAAGAGCAAGAAACAGAATCCATGTCAGAGACAGCCCCTGCTCTCCTTACTAGGAAACCCACATGGAGACTGAGCTGCCTGTAGGCTACATCTGAGCAGGGGGGCTCCATGCATGGTCTTTGGTTGGTGCATCAGTCTCTGCAGCACCCTCTCCGCAAGCCCAGATTTGTTGGCTCTGTTGGTCTTATTAGGGACCTCCTGTCCCCTCCAGGCCCTTCTATTTCCCTATGCTTTCCTATAACTCCCTTTGCTCTGCCCAAAGTTTGTCTGTGACTCTTAGCATCTGCTTTGATCCCCTCCTGGGTGGAGGACATCTATGGTAGTCTCCCATCATGTTCCTTCTCTTCTGCCACTATGGTGTCAATTCTATTTGCCCTTCTGAATGAGAATTAAGCATCTTCCCTAGGGTCCTCTTTAGCTTTGTTTAGCTTCTTTAGGACTATAGATTTTAGTATGTTTATCTTATGTTATGTGGTTAATATCCACTTATAAGTGAGTATATAAACCATACCTGTCTTTCTGCTTGTGGATTACCTCACCCAGGGTGATCTTTTCTAGTTTCATCCATTTGCCTGAAAATTTCATGATTTTCTTGTTTTTAATGGCTAAGTGGTATTCCATTATGTAAATGAACCACAATTTCTACATCCTTTCTTTGGTTGAAGGATATCTAGGTTATTTCCAGATTCTGGCTATTATTAATAAAGCTGCTATGAACATAGTTGAGCAAGTGTCCTTGTTGTACGGCCCAACATCTTTTGGGTATATACCCAGGAGTGGTATAGCTGGGTATTGAGGTAGCACTATTTCCAGTTGTCTGAGAAAGCGCCAGATTGATTAAAAGTGGTTGTACTAGTTTGCACTCACACCAGCAGTGAAGTGTTTCTCTTTCTCCACAGTATCACCACCATGTGCTGTCACTTGAATTTTTGATGTTGGCCATTCTGATGGGTATAAGATGGAATCTCAGAGCCTTTTTGATTGGCATTTCCCTGATGACTAAGGACATTGAGACTTTCTTTAAATGTTTCTACGCCTTTCAATGTTCCTTTGTTGAGAGTTCTCTGTTTAGTTCTGTACCCCATTTTTAATTGGATTTCTTGGTTTGCTGAAGTTTAATTTCTTGAGTTTAATTTCTTATGTTTTGGATAGTAGGATAGTAGCCCTTTGTTGGATGTAGGATTCAGTGGTGAAGATCTTTTCCCAGTCTGTAGGCTGTTGTTTTGTTCTGTTGAGAATGTCCTTTGGTGTATAGAAGCTTTTCAGTTTCATGAGATCCTATTTATTGATTACTGAACTAAGAGCCTGAGCTATTGGTGCTCTGTTCAGGAAGTTGTCTCTTTTGCTAATGAGTTCAAAGCTCCTCCCCAATTTTCCTTCTAACAGATTTAGTGTGTCTGGTTTTATGTTGAGGTCTTTGATCCATTTGGACTTTAGTGCAGAGTGGTAAATATGGATCTTTTCCAGTTTTCTACATGTAGACATCCAGTTAGAGCAGCATCATGTATTGAAGATGCTGTCTTTTTTCATTGTATAGTTTTGGCTCCTTTGTTAAAAACCAAATGTCCATAGGTGTGTGGGTTTATTTCTGGGTCTTCAATTTAATTCCATTAATCCACCAGTTTGTTTCTATGCCAGTACCATGCAGTTTTTTATTAATGTTGGTCTATATTACAGCTTGAGATCAGGGATGGAGATACCTCCTGAAGATCTTTATTCCTACAAGATTTTTTTTTTAACTATTCTGGGTTTTTTGTTTTTTTCATGTGAAGTTAAGAGTTTTTCCATCAAGGTCTATAAAGAATTGTGTTGGTATTTTGATAGGGTTTGCATTGAATCTGTAGATTGCTTTTGGTAAGATAGCCATTTTTACTATGTTAATCCTACTGATCCATGAGCATGGAAGATCTTTCCATCTTCTGATATCTTCTTCAGTTTCTTTCTTTAGAGACTTGAAGTTTTTTCCATACAAGACTTTCACTTGCTTGGTTAGGGTTACATGAGGATGCTTTATGGTTTGTGTGTGTGTGTGTGTGTGTGTGTGTGTGTGTGTGTGTGTGTGTTGCTATTATGAATGGTGTTATTTCCCAAATTTCTTGTCTACCTTTTTATACTGGAGGGCTACTTTTGTTTTTGATTTTGTAAGTTAATTTTATGCCTAACCACTTGCTTGAAGGTGTTTATCAGCTACAGGAGTTCCCTGATAGAATTTTTGGGGTCACTTATGTGCACTACCATAACATCTGCAAATAGTGATTCTTTGACATCTTCCTTTCTGATTTGTATCCCCTTGATCTCCTTTAGTTGTCTTATTTCTCTGGCTAGGACTTCCGGTACTATTTGAAGAGATACAAAGGAGTGGACAGTCTTGTCTTGTCCCTGATTTCAGTGGACTTGATTTAAGTGTCTCTCTGTTTAGTTTGATGTTGGCTATAGGCTTGTTCCATATTGCCTTTATTATGTTTAGGTATGTTCCTTGTATCCCTGATTTCTCCAAGACTTTAAACACGAATGAGTGTTGGGTTTTGTCAAATGCTTTTTCGGCATCTAAGGAAATGATTAATGATCATGTATTTGGCTTTTTTTTGTTTATTTTTGAATGACACTGATGGATCTCTGTATATTGAGTCACCTCTGCTTGCCTGGGATGAAGCCTACTTGGTTATGGTGGATGGTATCTTTGATGTGTTCTTGGATTTGGTTTGTGAGTATTTTATTGACTATTTTTGCATCAATGTTAATAAGAGACATTAGTCTGAAAGTCTCTTTCTTTGTTGGGTCTTTGTGTGGTTTAGGTGTCAAGGTGACTGTGGCCTCGTAGACTGAGTTTGCTAATGTTCTTTCTGTTTCTATTTTGGGGAATAGTTTGAAGAAGATTGGTGTTTGCTCTTCTTTGCAGGTCTGATAGAATTCTTCACTGAAACCATCTGGCCTTGAACTTTTTTGGTTGGGAGAGTTTTGATGGCTGATTTTATTTTTGTTTGGGATATAGGACTATTTAATTTGTTTACCTGATTTTGAGTTAGCTTTGGTAAATGGAATCTAGCAAGAAAATTGTATATGTCATTTAGATTTTCAAATTTTGTAGCATAAAGGCTTTTGAAATAAGAGCTAATTATTCTTTGGATTTCCTCAGTGTTTGTTGTTATATCTCCTTATTCATTTTTTATTTTATTGATTTGGACAATGTCTCTCTGTCATTTAGTTAGTTTAGCTAAGGTTTTGTTTATCTTGTTGATTTTCTCAAAGAACCAGCTCTTGGTTTCATTGATTCTTCGAATTGTTCTCTTTCTTTATAATTTATTGATTTCAGCCTTGAATTTCTAGCTGTCTAGTTCTCTTGGGTGTGTCTGCTTCTTCTTTATCTAGGGCTTCAGTTGTACCATTGAGTTGCTTGTATGGGATATCTCCAGTCTCTTTATAAAGGCACTTAGTGCTATGAACTTTCCTCTTAGTACTGCTTTCATTGTGTCCCATAAGTTTGAATGTTACACCTGCATTTTCATTAAATTATAGAAAGTCCTTAATTTCTTCCATGACAAAGTTGTCATTGAATAGGGAGTTGTTCAGTTTCCATGTGGGTGTAGACTTTTTGTTATTTTTGTTGTTGTTGAGATCCAGCTTTAGTCCATGGTGGTCTCATATGATATTTTAATTGTTATTATTTCAATCTTTTTGTATCTGTTGAGGCTTGCTTTGTGGTCAGTTTTGGAGAAGGTTCCATGAGGTGCTGAGAAGAAGGTATGTTCTTTTGTGTTTGGGTGAAAAGTTCTGTAGATGTCTTTTAGGTCCATTTGATTCATGACATCTGTTAATGTCATTATTTCTCTGTTTAGTTTCAGTTTCATTAATCTGTCCTTTGATAAGAGTGGGGTATTGAAGTCTCCTGATATTAATGTGTGGAGATTGATGTGTGGTTTAAGCTTTATTAATGTTTCTTTTACAAATGTTGGTGCCCTTGTATTTGTGCATAGATGTACACAATTGAGATGTCATCTTGGTGGAATTTTCTTTTGATGAATATGAAATGTCTTTCCTCATCTCTTTTAATTAATTTTGGTTGAAAGTCTATTTTAGTAGATATTAGAATGGCTACTCCAGCTTGCTTCTTGGAACTTTTGGCTTGGTAAACCTTCTTTCAACCCTTTGCTCTCAGTTATTGTACATCTTTGCGGCTGAGGTGTGTTTCTTATATGCAGCAGAATGTTGGCTCCTGGTTACATATCCATTCTGTTAGTTTGTGTCTTTTTAATGAAGAGTTGAGTCCATTGATATTGAGAGATATTAATGACCAGTGACTGTTAGTTTCTTTTATTTTGATGTTGGTTCTGGTAAACTGTTTGTGTGCTTGTCTACTTTTAGTTTTGCTATAGTGAAGTTATTTATTTTCCGTGTTTTCCTGGATATAGCTAGCATTCTTGGGTTGGATTTTTCCTTCTAGTGTCTTCTGTAGGTGTGGCTTTGTGGATAGTACTGTTTAAATTCATTTTTGTTGTGGAATACCTTGTTTGAACCATCTGTGATGACTGAGAGTTTTGCTGGTTATAGTAGTCTGGGCTGACATCTGTGTTCTCTTAGGTTTACTTGACATATGTCTAGGCCTTTCTGGCTTTCATAATCTCTGTTGAGAAGTCAGGTGTGATTCTGATAAGTTTGCTGTTATATGTTACTTGGCCTTTTCTCATGAAGCTTTTAATATTTTTTTTTTCTTTTGCACATTTAGTGTTTCGATTATTATGTGGCAACAGCAATTTCTTTTCTGGTCTAATCTATTATGTGTTTGGTAGACCTCTTGTATACTTACAGTCATCACTTTCTTTAAATTGGGGAAATTTTCTTCTATAATTTTGATGAGAATATTTTCTGGGCCTTGGAGCCAGGAATCTTCTTTTTTTTCTCTAATCCTATAATTCTTAGGTTTATTCTTTTCATGCTGTCTTTGATTTCTTGGATGTTTTGTGCCAGGAATCTTTTGGATTTAACATTTTCTTTGACGGATGCATCAATTTCTTCCATTGTTTCTTCTACACCTGAGATTCTTTCTTCCATATTTTGTAGTCTGTTGTAGATGCTTACCTCTGTAGTTCCTGTTTTCTTCTCTAAGTTCATTCTTTCCAAGATTGCCTCAGTTTGTGCTTTCTTTATTTTTTTCATTTTCATCTTCAGGTCTTGAAGCATTTCTTTGTTTTACTTCACCTGATCGTTTGCATTTTCCTGTATTTCTTTGAGTGATTTATTCATTTCCTCTTCACAGGCCTCTCTGATGACCCCAATCTGTATGGCCGCATCTTCTTGTATTTCCTTCTAGATTTTATTCTTTTCCTCTGTTATCATCTTCATAAGCATAGATTTAAGGTCGTTTTCTTTTGTTTCAGTTGTGTTAGGGTATCCAGAGCTGCTTTTCTTTGAATAACTAGGTTCTGGAGACATTATATTTCTTTAGGTTTTGTTGATTGTGCTTTTAAGCTAATCTTTATCCATCTGCTTATCTCTGGCATTGGTGGGTAGCTTCTAGTGCCTGCTGGAGTTCTGGGGTGTGGGGTGGGGTGAAGGATGCAAGAAGTCTCCTGGGCAGGAAGCTGGATGTTCCTGCAGGAGCCCTTCTCAGATTGTTGGGTATGGTCTCTGACAGGCTGGTGCGTCTCAGGGAATTGCTGCATCTCTCTTCAGATATATGATCCTTTGGGCTAACTGGACTTCTCAGGAGTCCAAGGACTCTCCTCTCACCAAGGAAAATCCCAGAGACACAAGCCCTGCCACTGACTTTTTTGCTCTGAGGTTAATGAGCTATAGCTTTACAGTCACTGTGCTCAGACACTGCATTTGTTGGGCATAACCATTTTGGAGAACCAGAAAGCCCAGAAGTTTGGTTCTCCCCAGGGAGAAGGGTTGAGCTTTGGAGAAGAGTCTGGGGTTGTTCCCATGGCTCCCAGGTGTCAGGATCCCTGAGGTTGGAGCTGCCTCAGTTCCCAGATGTTTTTTTTTACTGGCAAGTGAGCACAGCATGCAGGCATGTGGCAAGATTCTGGAGACCCAATGCCCGCAGTAACTCAGCAATTTTCTGGGGATTAGCTGGGTGATCTAAGGTCAGACCTGATTGTTTCTCTCACCATGGCATTTCTTCTCACCTGGGAAACACAGTCACTGGTGTTTTGGGGCCCACAGTTTGGTCTGTTAGTCACTGTGCAGTCACTGCTGCCCTGCTGTTTAGATACAGTGTGTGATCAGTGCTGCCATCTTGGATCCCTCCACCCAGGTTCCATATCTTAGGATTTGTAAGACTGCAATCAATCTTGGACGCTGGTCTCTTGTCTCACTCTGGGTTACAAGCAGGAAATGAGGATTTACAGGGGTTTGAAAAATGAACTTAAGCCATGAGGACCTGTAGAGGACAAGCTGAGAGAGGAATGGGGAGAAGAAAGAGGGAAGAGAGAACACACACATTCAAGTGAAGATGCTGAAAGCAGAGATTTAGGAGCTGCTGTCTGGCATGAACTCCTATTTAGGTCCCATAATGTCCTTGGCTAAGGGACTGCACAGTCTGCCAGGACTGTGACAAAGCACCTAGGTCAGCCAGCTAGACAGAGGACAGACACACGAGGTGAGGCAGGAGCATTATGGTGATGGGCACACAGAAAAAAACAAAGTTGCTCACTAGACTCACCCTGGATATGGAGGATAGGACAGGAAGCAATGGGGACATTATACTGCCTTAGGGGCACATACCCAGTGATTTAACTTTCTCTCACTTCTTAAAATTCTACCATCTCCCCAATGTACCACAGGCTGGTGATCAAGCTGTTAACACATGGCCTTTGGGAGACACAGCATCCTCATAATAACAGATTAAAATCTCATCTAATTCAAAGCATGAAGTCTCTCTCTCTTTTAAACTGTGGGTTTGAATTTAACAACACATAGTACACATGAGTTCAGTGGCTTCTGTAGTGAGAATGTTGATGTCTTAAAAAAAAATCCAGTTATGTTATGTAAACATGTTTTTGTTTTAATCCCAGGTGTTGGATATAGGACTGCTTTCGACTATCCACAGCAGCAGATTATTGCCTCGTGTGTGCTCAGGCAGGGGTGTGGTTCTGCCAGCTAAAGATAGTTAAATTCTTGGGACCCTAGAGAGGGTATTAAAAAGACTAAAGCCCCAAGAGAGAAGGGGGTGGCTGTTCCTCCTGCTGGTTCCTGCTCCTGCTGCTGCTGCTGCTAGTTTGTCAAGGAGTCATGAGGAAAAAGACAATAAGAAGAAATTGGAGATATCCTCCACTCCCCTGTCAGTAGGAACTAGTCTAAAGAGATCTTAAAGCCCCCTCTCCCCACTAACCTTCTGTGTTTTCTACCTGGTGTTGGGGTATTGGAATGGATTTGGGTGGAGGATGGTGGCAGATACACAAATAAAGTAGTGTAAACAAATATACTTACAGGCTTCTTCAAAAAAATACCCATTTTTTTTTCTGGGACAAAAATAAGAATAGGCGACCATAAATGGTGCAACAGGTCCAACAGTTCATTTATGTTCCAGAATTTTCCTATAGTTAAGGGTCTTCATCCATAGATGGAAGCATGATTATGTGACTTTTGTTCCTGTGGTCTGTTGTGCTTTCCCCATCTATATTTTTCATGTAGGCAAACGGAGTACCAAACCATAGACGTATTGCATAAAGGCTTCCCTGTGGAAGAAGGCCTTTTATAAAGGTCCTTGTAAAGAGCGTGTTGTTTAAAAGCTTCTCTATGTTTTGACCTGGTTTGCAAAATTATTTGGGAAGGCCTTGTAATGCAGATTGTAATGCAAGCGAGAATTCCAGTTTCAGTGCTGTAAAGTTGCATCTTGTGACCATATGAGAGCACAAGATTTCACTAATTTAGCTGGCCATGTTACCACCCACAAAGAGAAAACAGATCTATTTATGTAAGAGAAAGGAGGAAAAGATATTAACTAAGCAGTGGCACAGCATGTGGCCCCTTTGTAATGATGTTTCATAAATATGATTATTGAAGCTTATGAAGAATTGACATTATGAAAGACTGTAAGTATCTGATCACTGATCACTAGTGTGTGTGGGGGTGGGTGTCTGTGTCTGTATCTATATGTATGTGTATACACAAACAATGATTGTGTATAGAGTCATTCTGGAAAAAGAAAAATAAACTCCACTGAACTTCATTTTTATCTCAACTCTTCAATAGTTATTGAAGTATTGGAAATTGTTATCTTCATATCTTAAAATATTTTAAAGATATTCATTTATTTATATTCTGTGGTTTAGCTTCATGTGTATCTGTGCAGCACCTGCATGCAGTATCTGTGGAGGCCAGAAGAGGGCACTGAATCTTTGGGTACTAGAGTTACAAATGCTGCCACATGAATGCTAGGAATCAAACTCAGGTCACCTGAAAGCGCAGTCTGTGCTCTTAACCACTGACTCATCTCTCTAGACCCCCCTGCCTCCTTTAAAAAATAAAAAAAAACAGAGTTGCATGGTCCCAGGCAGGCCTGGAACTCGCTATGTATTTGAAGATTATCTTCTGTTTCTGATCCACCTACCACCTCCCCTCCCAAGTTCTAGCATTACAGGAATGTGTGATCATGCCTAGGTTATGCAGACCTGGGGCTTGAACATGGAGCTTTGCATGTGAGGCAATCACCCTATCAACTGAACTACATTATAGTCCTCCATGAGTGTTATTGTCTCATAATTTGCAAATACCTGAAGACTCCCATTGTATGAGTGGTGGCTTTTGGATACAGGCTTTCTTGAAAATGATTTGTTTTGTGCCTGGCATGCTCTTTTAATCCATGGAATGGGTCATTATTTATTGGGAAGTTTTTTTTATATAATAAAGTTTATAAAATTTATAAAGAAATTTAAAAAAATAATTAAATACATACTGGATGAAGATAAAATGGCCTTGATGGAGCCAAAGATTTGAGAGCAGAGTAAGAGAAATTTACAAAACATTGCACAAGCAATTTTCATTTAGTCCTTCCTATAAACATTTTAGTGCAAGGACCTCATATGTCATTACTCAGTGTCAAATATATTTCTACTCACAGAGTATTACTGCTGACACCACTGATTCCTGTGATGTTCTGAAAATGAAGTAGAAGCATTTCTTCTTAAGCATCTTTAAGATGTTTTCTACCCAACTCAGAGTGAACAGAGAGAAGAGACCTTCTTTCCATGAGCACAATAGTCTCAATAGTAACATCCACATTGGAAAATGGAGGCATGGCAGGCTATAATTTATCAACTAACTCTCCTTACAGGCACATTGTGTTTCTTATGTGGCCACCAGGATACAATTGTATGTAAAATAAAGGAACAGGGCAAGGTCTAGACCCTGATTTCTGTTTGGGACAGAGATAAGTAAACACAGAATAACAACAGCAATAAATGATAAGATGGAACAGATGTCAAGGTCAACTATAAGCTGGCTGGATTTGGCTTGAGCCCCTCCAAAGCAGTCAACCCTCAACCCTGCTGTCTCCCGTTAGAAGAGGGATAGGTAATTGGAATGATGCTTTAAAAATTGAAAAATCATTTCTTTCTCTTAAATTTTTTTGATCCAGCATATCAAAAAGTGTATATTTAGGGATGTATACTTTCTTGGGTGAGATGTTTTGAAGCTATAAAGGTGAGTTACAATAATTCGCCTTCTAGTTACTCATAAAAATCTTAGCTTTCCTATCAAGTTTTACCCTAAGAAAAACAAATTTTTAGTGGAGGAAAAAAAATGTATCGTATGCATGCTAATATTTGTTGCCTGGGGGAATACTTCAATTTTGTCTTGTCTTGCAGAAAATAAATGAGATTTCAAAAGTATTCATCAGGGAGATGGTGGAATAATGATTGGAGAAATGATGAGGTGGTTTTTCAGGTAAATGTAAAATGTATGCAACTTGGAAGAAACCTAGAATTCTACAATTTTCAGACTGGGAGAATTCATACTTTACTTCACATACTGGGACAAAAAGTCAGCTGGGAGCAGAATCCAGCATTCTGTGTTTCTCACATTCTGTTTCAACTTTGAGGGCTTTAATGTAAACATGGATAATGCTAAATGAGATCACCTCGTGTATTTGAATGAATTGCTGCAAACACCATTGTTCTAGTTAGGTTTCTATTGCTATGATTAACACCGTGGACTCTCTTGGAAGAAGAGAAGGTTTATTTCACCTTATTCTTCCAGGTAACAAATCCATCACCAGGGAAGTCAGGGCAGGAACTTAAGTAGAGCAGGAATTTGGAGGCAGGGGCTGAGGCGGTGACCACAGAGGAACCCTGCTTCCAGGATTGCTTTTTATGTTTTTGGTTTTTGTTTGTGTGTGTGTGTGTGTTTGTTTTGGTTTTTTAGTATTCAAAGCCACAGCCAAAAGGTGGTAGTTTCCACAATAGGCTGGGCCCTTCCACATCAGTTATTAATTAAGAAAATATCCCACAGGCTTGAATCTAAGATATCTGATGGAGGCATTTTCTCAACTGGAGTTCCTCTTCCCAGATAACTCCAGCTTGTACTGTTTGTCAAAAATTAACTTGGACAACTATGTTCTATAAGAAAAAAAAAAAAGGAAGACAGTGATAAATTATAACAGAATTCAAAATTATTATATGAACTTAGGGTAATTATTTCAATTCTAATTTTAGTATCTGAAATGTTGCAAAATAGTATCAAAAGAGCCATTTCATGTTCATCATGAACCATGTAACATTAATAGATTTGTTACAATGTGTCATATGAAAGGTTGTATAAAGTATGAAGTCTTAGGAAGGTCACTGAATATTCTAGATTAAGTACAATCACTATGACAACAATAACTTTTGCATTTCCTATTTTTTTGAGTTTTAATTCGCAACTTAAATGTCGCATTATCATAGGTTTCAGTGTGTGTGTGTGTGTGTGTGTGTGTGAGAGAGAGAGATTTAAAAAGTCACACAATGGTCCCATAAAAACCGAGTTTAATTAAGCGTACCTCTTGAACACATCCCATTCCTCACTATGAAAATCAGAGCGAGTACATTTTTAGCTAGGTAGAAACAAAGAGAAAAGAAAGATTATAAAGAACTCTGACATAAAGGTTTGCAAAAAGGCATATAATGCACATAATTTTCTTATTTCTAACTTCCCTCTCTGGAATGATTTACAGAATCCTGTGGAAGAGTAGGAGAAAAGAATGTAGGAGCCAAAGGGGTTAAGGACACCACAAGAAAACCCACAGAACCAACAAACCTATGCCCATTGGGGCTCACAGACTGAACCACAAACTAAGGAGCATGCATGGGACTGACGTAGGCCCTCTGCAGTTGGGCAGTTTGGTTTTACTGTGGGACTCCTAACAGAGGGGGCAGGGGCCTTCTTTGGTTCTGTTGCCTTTCCCCCTACTGGGCTGTCTCATCTAGCCTCAATAAAAGATGCCCCTAGTCCTACTACAACTTGATAGGCCAAGGCTGATTGGTACCCATGGAAGTCTTCCCCTTGTCTGAAGAGAAAGGGAGAAGGAGTAAATGGTGTGGGAGTATGGGTAAAAACTGGCAGGAAAGGAGAGAGAGGGAAATGTGGTCAGGATGTAAAGTAAATAACTTTTTAAAAAATCAAACGAAAGATTTTTGCTGATTATGTTATCAGAATTGAATAAGAACAAGAGGGTTTCCCCTTCTGCTGCAATTGTATAGGTGATACCTTTACCTACATATGGTTTTAGATAATTATGCAAAGAAGATCTGTATCTATTGTGTCACCTTTCATTCAGTCCATAAGATTTAGATATTTTTTGAATTTACAGAACCTATTCCTAAATCATTGTACGCAGTGTATCTTCTATTGAAGTAATTATATTTTGGTATTTTTAAAAACTAATTTGTTCATGTTAAGCACTTTATTTTAATTCTGTGTGTCAGTGTTTTTGCTGCATGTGTGAATGTGCACCACATGGCGTCCAGATGAGGGAGTCAGGTTTCCTGAGACTGGAGTTAGAGATCGTTGTGGGCTCCCAAGTGGGTCCTGGGAACCAAACCCAAGTTTTCTGAAAGAGCAGCCAAAGCACTGAACCACTAAGCCATCTCTCTGGCTGCTAAAATAACAGTTTTGAAGCCTTGTGTAGACTTTTAAATTTTGAGCATTTCTCAGTCCTTTTTGGCAATTTCCTGTTGGCCTGAGCCTGGTGCCGCTTCCTCTGGATCAATTGGGATCCATCTTGGAATTTTCCAAGATGGACGGGTGAGTTGAGTCATCTGTCCTCTGGGCTCGTTCATACCGAGAACATCTTTCTGTTGCTCCTGTGTAAAAAGAGCATTTTTATCATAGGATTATTGGGTCGGGGCATTTCTCCCAGAACTCCAGGTGCTGTTCCATTGGTTCATGGGTGCACTATTTCAGGAAAGGAGCTGTGGGTAAATGGATGATTATTTCTTTGTTAGAAATGTCTGCCTTCCATTATTCTGCCTGAATAAGAGCAGGGGGTTTTTTGGTTTTGTTTTTTCTGTCTCTATTTTTGTACTTGAAAAACTTTCTCATTCTGTATCTCAAGGTAAGTCTCTTAATTAGTTTTGCCAGTAGGAAGCTTGTTTTGGACATAGCTCTTATCTCAAGCCAGAAAAAGTTGTCTGCTCCCGTATCCATCCTAGGTGCTAGTGTTCTATTCTGTGAGTTCTTTTTCACAAGTTTTTTTTTTTTTTTTTTTTCATTTCTTTACAGACACACATGAAAGTTTTGGGTCTACAGGACAGGGTCTGATGGGCCCTGAATCAACAGCGAGTTTTTCGCTCTGACACTTTTACTATTTTGATGTAGAATATTTAACACATGAAATACTATTTTTACTAAGTGTATATATATATTATTGAGCTTTATCAAATTACTTATGCTGGTACTTTTTTTTTTTTTTTTTTTTTTTTTTTTTAGTTTGTGAGATAAAGTCTATCCCAGAATTGCATCAAAGTCTTTACCTCCCCCTCCAGCCTTTAGTGCTGGGATTGCAGGAATATTCCTCCACTATTTTTCTTCTTATTTTATTTATTTTTTTCTGTGTAGACCTGACTACTCTGGAACTCACTCTGTAGACCAGGCCAGCCTCAAACTTAAGAGATCTCCCTGCCTCTGCCTTTTGATGCCTGGGATTAAAGCTGTGACCCTCCTCCCAACTGGCCCGGCTAATTTCCATTATCACAACTGGACACTAACAGCATTTTTTAAAGGTGTCCCCAGCCCCATCTTTCACACTTTTTTTTAAACCAGTGTTAATGTGATCTTGACATCTGTGTTTATCACTCTTTGGATTTTTTTTTAAATAAACCTTTTCATTTTATAATGGCTTTTGAGCCATGTCACCCCTGCTATTTAACTTATCATGCCCTAATTGGGAATAGTTATCAAATATTATAAATTATATTCATCTCTTTTTATCCAGTTATTATTATTATTATTGTTGTTGTTGTTACAGAACACTACTCACTACAAGTATTTCACAGATGCTGGACACTCTACCGACATTTTCAAATGCATTATTTGGCAATATTTTTCTGATATTTTTTTTAACACTCTGGATATCTTTTTCCTCTTGTTTGGGCAGTGTACGTTCACAGGCGTCATGCTGATGTCTTAAGCTTATCCAACAAAGTAGTTCTGATTGGCTGGCTACAAAGCAGAAACCTCTTTGTTCATAGCTCGGGGGTCGAGAATGAGGCTGTGGTAGAGGCCACACTCCTCTGTAGAAGGCTGGAGAGGAGCTAACTCGCTGCTTCCACAAGCTTGGCGCTGCTGTGGCCTGTGGTGATGCATCTACAGGTTGTGTCTCCATCTTTTTTCTGTGCCAGGCGTTGCTTGGCATTCTTCTCTTTGTGTTTGTGAACCTATTTCCTATCTTTTATAAGCACTCCAGTCAAGCTAGTCATAAGGACTGCTCTTACTCCGGCTTGACTTCATTTTCTAAAGGATTCACATTTATGGGTTCTGAGGGTCAGGGGTTTGGCATATGTTTGGGGGAGTTACAACACAGTTCAACCCCCATGCTTGTTTTTGTTCTCCTTCTTAGATCTGTTATTCAGTTTACTTTGACTCTCTGCATATCTCCAAACTGGATTACCTTTGGTCCTAAAAATTCCTTATGTGACACTTGAAGATCAGATTGGCTGCAGCACAGCGATTTCTAACTTCTGGACTCAATGCTGTTTTGTAGGTGTGTGCCCCTGTCTGATTTTATTTCTGGTTCTGGTCTTCCATTTTCATCTGAACGGAAAACAACCACAGTTTTTCAAAGATCTAAATTATCACTTGTTTCCAATTGATTTCTTATTACTTGCTTTCCTGTATTTCTATAAACAGTGGAGATTAGAGCTGAAGAAATGGCTCAGCAGTTCAAAGTTCTTGTAAAAGACTAGAATTTAGCTTCCAGTACTCAGGTAAGTGAGGTTCACAGGTACTTGTAACTCCAGCTCCACAGGATTCAATGCTCTCTTTGCATCTCTGTGGGCACCAGCAAACATGACATTCACACACACACACACACACACACACACACACACACACACACACACACAAAGAGAGAGAGACAAAGAGAGACAGAGAAAATTAAACCATTGGTGTTGGGAAGAAAATATAGAGGACTTTGTGAAACCTGAGAACACTGGCTACTGACTTAGTTTCCTTCTGATTCAGAATCAGTGGGCAGGATGTGCTGCTGGGCTGCTGGGTGAGTAGAAGGCCTGTCCTGTGTATATGTGCACCTGAAGTTAGGGATCAGCTGGTCCTTCAGGACATAGTGTTGTTGAGCATACTTTTTTCATTCTTTATATTGAATCTTTATGATATTTTAAATATTTATAAGAAAGTTGGATATGTGAACAAGGTAAACAGGTTTTTTTTTTCATTATTGTGTAGACATTTTCTTTTTTAAAAAACTGGTCTTCAGAGTGTATACCCTGCATTTAAAAATTGTTGGCAATTAGAGAACTGAGATTACTGGGTTGGTTTTTTTTTTCCTTTTAAATAGATAATTGTCTGCTGGGGAACCACTTAGCACTAGAATTGTGCCACAAAAATGACTCATACAAAGTAGGTGATTCAAAAGAAATCTGTTCTCTCACAGTTTTAAAGGTCATAAGCCTGAAGTCAGTACCACTGGGCTAAAATCGAACTGTGGCAGGGTGACGCTGCCTCTGGGGACACTTTTGAGAGTCAGGTGCTAGCTTCTTCCAGCTTCTGGTGACTACTCACACTGTTTGTCTGTGGCCAGGAACATCAGTCTTCGCCTCTCTTTTTAAATCTCTCTGTGAAAAATCACCCTTGGTACTCTTCCTAGAACGTATGTTTTTCTGACCTATAGAAAAAAAAAATCCATCTCAAGGTCCTAAACCACATCCGCAAAGTACTTCTACTTATATGGTGAGCTTTACACATTTCAGGAACTAGAAAAACTCAAACTCTAGGGCCATAAATAGCAATTGTAGTATCTGCGCGCGCGCGCGCACACACACACACACACACACACACACTTAATTTATTACAAGGTATGTGTGGTGGTTTGAACAGAAATGGCCCGATAGACTTGTGTGTTTGAATACTCGGCACGTAAGGAGTGGTACTATTAGGAGGTGTGGCCTTGTTGGAGTAGGTGTGATGTTACTGAAGGAACAGCTGTGAGGGCAGGCTTTGAGGTCTCATGTACTCAAGCTAGGTCTGATGTGGCGTTCACCATGTCTGCTTGCACACCACCATGCTCCTGCCATGGTGATAATGGATAATGGACTACACCTCTGAACTGTAAGCCAGCTCCAATGATATGTTTTCCTTTATAAGAGTTGCTAGACAATGCTTGTCATAAGTTTGTCAAAGCATATTTTGCAAGTCAGGAACTGGGGAATCCTGTAACTCACCAGCCATAGAGTGGATTGGTAACCTGTGATGTAGTCCCACATCAGTGCTCCCATCAGACTACACTGACCAACTACATATCTGACTAAAAGAAAACAGACATGACATGGTAAGTTCTTGTTTGGGGTCAAGAGTAGTAAGCTCTTAAGAGTACACAGAAGGAGGATCTGAACAGCATATCAGCAGTGAGAGCAGAGCGACCCGACAGGCTGTACTGTGGACCCGAAAACCCCGACATCTGTGTTTCTCAGGTGACAGGAGAAGCCATGGGGAAACATGAGGATCCAACCTCAGGTCACCAGGCTAAACCCGGGAAAAGCTCCTAGGCCACTCACCCAATCCCACCATCTGTGGATACCTTCCTAGTACCGGAGGTGTGCGGCTCCAACCTCCAGCACCCACTCTCACGGTCTGTGGAGTAGAACCTTCCAGTACGGGGGCGAGCCTCCAAACTTGGGAGCCCACTCTCACCATCTAGTGTGTGTGGCTCCAACCTCAGGCCTTCTGACACTCGGGACCTATGGAAACAACCCCAGACACTGCTCTAAGCTCAACCTATCTCCCTAATGAGACCAGCAGGACCTCTGAGCTCACAGGTTTTCAAAAAAGCAGTGTCTGAGATCACTAACCTTGGAGCAAAAAAGCCAGTGGTGGGAGGGGGAGCGGGAGTCGGGACAGCTGACTCTAGGACTTCTCTTGGTGACAAGAGGATCCCTTAACTCCTGATGAATTCACTTGGTCCCCAATATCATATATCTGAGGAGAGCCTTGGACAAGTCTCTGAGATATACCCACCAGTCTGAGATTTTCCTACCAATCTGAGATGGGCTCCTGCAGGAACATCCAACTTCCTGCCCAGGTCTCTTTTTTTCTTCCCCAAGAATGCCAGTAGGCAACAGGATCTAACAGCCAATGCCAGAGACAACCAGGTGGCTGAAGGACAAGGTAAAAGCACAATCAACAAAAGCCAGAACAATATGGCATCCCCAGGACCCAGTTATCCCAAGGCAAGCAGCCTTGGATACCCTAATACTACTGAAACACACACACACACACACACACACAAATGACCTTAAAACTATGTTTATGAAGATGATAATGGAGGGAATAATGAAATCTGTGAAGAAACATAGGAAGGTACAGTCAAACAGACTGAGGCCTTTGGAGAGAAAATGAATAAATCACTGAAAGAAATACAAGAACAAGTGAAGGAACTGAAAAAATAATTTAATGAAAGGCAGGAAAGTACAAACAAGTTAAGGAAATCAACAAAACTGTTCAAGTTCTGAAGATGGAAATATAAAGCACAAACTGAAGAAATCCTGGAGAGAGAGACAGAGAGAACTTAGGGAAGAAAACAAGAACTGCAAAGATAAACATCACCAATGGAATACAAGAGATGGAAGAAAGAATCTCGGGGGTAGAAGATACAATGGAATAATTCAATGCATCCTTCAAAGAAAATGTTAAATCCAAAACGTTCCTGACACAAAACATCCAAGAATCAAGGACACCATGAAAAGATAAAACCTAAGAATAATAGTAATTGAAGAAAGAAAAGATTCCCAGCTCTGAGGACCAGAAAATATTTTCAACAAAATCATGGAATAAAATTTCCCCAATCTTAAGAAAGAGATGTCTATAAGTATACAAGAGGCCTACAGAACAGTAAATACATTAGACAAGAAAAGATATAATATAAATAATTCCAAATAATAATCAAAACATTGAATGTACAGAACAAAGAAAAATATTAAAAGCTGCAGGGGAAAGGCCAAGTAACATATAATGGCAAACCTATCAGAATCACACCTGACTTCGCAGCAGAGACCATCAAAGTCAGAAAGATGTTTGCAAACATCTTGCAAACCCTAAGAGACCAAACATGCCAGTTCAAACTGCCATACCCAGAAAAACTTTCAGTTACCATAGATGGAAAAAGCAAGATCTTCCACGACAAAACCAAATTTAACAATTTAAACCCAGCCCTACAGAAGATACTAGAAGGAAAACTTCCACCAGAGGAAGTTAACTACACCCCCCCCCCAAAAAAAAAATCCCACAGGATATAAAATAACTTCACTACAGCAAAACCAAAAGTAAACAAGCATGTAAACATACTACCACAACCAACATTAAAATAAAAGGAACTAACAGTCACTGGTCATTAATATCTTTCAACATCAATGGATTCAACTCTCAAATAAAAAGATACAGACTAACAGAATGGAGCCCTCCACTCACTGGCACAGGAGACAACTTCCTGAACAGAACACAAACAGCCTGAAATTGTACATAAAGTGTATAGCACAGAAATGGCTGGCACACTATGACATTTGCTTTGATTATTGATTCCATCACAAAAATAGAAAGACATCACACGGAACAGTTGATAAAGCTTTGATCAGGAAAACTATACAGGCTAAAGGTTCTTTCTTTCTTTGTTTTTTTTTTTTTATTTTCTTGGGATACTTTAGCCATGCCAAACCTTCGGTTTCTCTAACAATTAATGAAGATAAACTCAGACACAGAAACTCGGATTACAGAACACTCTCTTTCCCCTGTGTGCACTTAGCTGCAAGGGGTTAGTTCTAGATCTTTGAACATCACCTGTCCAAAGCCGCAGCCATGACAAGCCCTCTCTTCCGGGTCCCAGCTGCAGGTGGCACTCCATCAGTCATCCTCATAGCCTCCAGCACCTCACTGTGGCATCCAAGATCTGTTTGGCAGGCTCACCACGGGGGTGCATGTAATCAGTAGAGACACACACTTTGCTGTGATTGATGCAAGTCTTTTGACAATTTCTCCTGCCAGACCCTTCCATCATTCCTCAGGAATGTTTTCCTGACGGCCTAATAATGTCTCTGACTTATTGCAGCCACTCTATAGACTGACTTGCAGAGAGATGTCTTTTGTCACTGCTGTGATTGGAAGGGGTTTTTATCTCACACGTCTCTCTTCTTTTCTTAGCCTTGGAAGCATCTTTACATGTGTCTTTCACTGTCACCATTTATCACAGCAGGGGAACTGTTTCAAGGTAAATAAAAGGGATATTATAATCAGCTTGTTTTGGCATATGTTTGAAATCCATTTGCAATTTTTCATTAGGCTGGTAGGATGATTTAAAAACATTTATTTCTTTAGTTTACTTTTTTCTATTAACTATCACATTTTTAAGAATTTTAAATTTCAGACAAACTTAAATATTATGCTCATTCGATGACTGGCATTTAGTGCAGGTCATGGAAGATGTTTAAGATGGACTTATGGGACAGAGTACCACTTCCTCCCATCCCATCTCTTTCCTTGGCTTCTGCTCCAAACTCACCATGTGTGTTTTATGGGAAGGACTATTAGTAGGTGACAAATTAAGATGGGTTTGTAAGTTGTCCCGCTCTGTTGTCTGGAGAGTCAGAGAGAAGCAAAACTGAACCTTCACTATTCTTCTGTTTTGAACAATGAACAGCACTGTTATTCGATAATATCCAAAGAGACACTGGAAAGAAAAGGATGTAGATGCCCACATAAACTTAGATGATTTCTGTGACACCCAATAATCACTCAAAGCCCCAACCCCCATTTTGTCTCCAAATATTTGTCTGTCCTGATGGTTCATACTAATGTAATTGCCATATGTGGTCAGCCTCCTTCATTTTACAGACAATATGCAAGTTCTCTTGTGGCATATTGCTTGGATTTCTTTTTTTTATTATTGACAATTAGTATTCCTTTGCAATGGGTGTACTACATCTCATCAGTTCATCAACTGGTGGAGATTTGCATTGTGACCATTTTTTTTTGCTACTATAAATAATGCTACCATTATTTGCTTATAAGCTTTTGTGTGCATGTTAATATGGGTTTTCGGCTCTCCTTGGTACCTGGGAGTAAACTGTAAGGTTATATGTGTCACTTGTCTGTATAAATTTGAATTAATTGTCAGAGCATTTCCAAAGCAGCTGGACTATTTCAAATTCCCACCACTAATGTGTTAGAATTCCAGTTATATTCTTGCCGGCACTCATCATTGCTCTCATTCCAGCCATCTTACTAGGAATGAAGTGCTATCATATGGTTTTGCTTTTTATTTCATTAATGTACGCTGATGAGCATTTTTTAATGTTCTCATTAATCACTTATACATCATTGGAGAAGTGTATCTTTGGATCTCTTAATGTCTGTTTATTGTGGGATTGTTCATTATATACTTTTAACGCAAGCCAATTAACAGATACCTGATTTTTAAGTATTTTCCCCATTGTCTTAGTTTTCTATTGCTGTGCCAAAACACCATGAAAAGCAGACTTGGGAAGAAGGGATTTATTTGGCTTTAGAGTCACAGTCTCCTAAAGAAAACAAAGAAGGATCTCTGGAGAATCTGGAGGCAGGATCCTGAAAGCAGGAAGCTGGAGGCAAAAGCTGAAGCAGAGGTCACGGAGGAGTGCTGTTTACTGGCTTACTCTCTGTGGCTTGCCCTGTCTGCATTTTTATGTCAGTCATGATAGCCTAGCCAGAGGCAGCGCCACCCACCCACCCACCCACAGGGAACTAAGCCCTCCCAGTCCTTAATCATTTATCAAGAAAATGCTCCACAGACTTGTCCACAGGCCAGTCTGTGGTATTTTCTAAATTAAGGTTCCCTCTTCCTGGATGTATCTGGATTTCCATCAGGTTGACAAATGCAGTAAGCGCGCTTATTCTGTGGTATCTTCTTACTTTATTTCACGTGAGTACAAAATTTTTAATTTCAGTGAAGTCCCACAAATCTATTTTTCCTTCATTGCTTATACTTCAGGTATGATGTCTAAGGGACTATTGCCTAGTTGTCTTGAAGGCTATTAATTTAGAGGAAGTCTTTGTTTCCCCTAAATCAGTGGTTCTCAACATTCTTAATGGTGCTAGCCTTTAATATGCTCATGCTGTGATGACCCTCACCATAAAATCATTTCGTTGCTACTTCATAACTATAATTTTGCTACTGTTATGAATTATGATGCAAGTATTTGATATGCAGGATATCTGATATTTGACCCCAAAGGGTCATGAGCCATGGGTTGAGAACCACTGGAGTTTAATATTTTCCATTTAGTTTAGGATCCATGGAATGAGATATTATAGATTGTGTCTGGCAAGCATCAATTTCCTTCCCCCCATTCATCCCTCTGTCCTTTCATTTCTCTTTCCCTCTCTTTCTTTCACTTGCCTTTCCTCTATTTTTCACCCATTTTGTCCCTTGTTCTCTCTTTCTTCATCTTTATGCCTTTATCATTCTTTTTCTTTCACATCTTCCTCCCTCCCTCCCCCCTTCCCTCTCCCTTCCTTCCTTTCTTTCTTTCTTTCTTTCTTTCTTTCTTTCTTTCTTTCTTTCTTTCTTTCTTTCT